>NW_003546254.1:267796-316037 GCF_000090795.2 Amphimedon queenslandica | reverse complement strand
GTTTGGGGGTGAATCCTACTTAGTAACGCTACCGCGTTACTAATAGGATCTTTCACCTGATTTTAGAGTACCGTACAAGATGATTTATTGGTGAAGAATTAATATTGGCTATTGGTGGTTTTATGAAGAAATCGCCAATGTAAAATCCGCCATTTTGTTTTAATCTGAGCATGCTCAATGGCACGTGGTACAAAATCACCAATATAAAATCCACCAATTTTTTTCCAGAGGCAAATTCACCAAATATCACTCTCACCAATAAATCATCTTGTACGGTAGCTTTATCAATTTTGATCAGAATTATCTCTGAATTTCTACACAATAAGTACACGTACATACAAAATTGTAATAAAAATGTTTTTCTAGTAATTTCATAAAATAATACCGTTCAGTAAGGATTGGTGTCTATTTTTAGAACTAAGGATAATTTCACTTTTAAATGTCATCGCTCTGTGGTAACTACAGCTGGACAGACTCAAGACATTTTCGCTGTAAGTAATCGATCCTACTCCTCTTACTCCTCCTCTCTCCTTCCCTCCCTCCCCTCAGGTAAACGATATAGCATTTCACCCTACTCATGGGACTCTGGCTACAGTTGGCTCGGATGGTAGATATTATTTCTGGGACAAAGACGCTAGGACAAAATTGAAAGTAAGTAACTAGATTATTTGCAAAAATCTTCACGATGCTGTATCATATAAGTGGTTTATTTGAGGGAATTATATTTTGCAAAATCTACTAAATTTTCAATTCATAGGTTTTAATTTTGTGAATTCTAACACACGCTGTATTAAATTGATTTTAGCGGATTTATTTTTCATGATTCAATCCACGAAATCTGTGAAATTTGCAACCCTTGAAAAAACCTATACGGCATCAATAATATTCCTTTCTTTCTCTCCCTCTCCCTCTCTCTCTCTCTCTCTCTCTCTCTCTCTCTCTCTCTCTTTCTATTAGCATTCTGAAGCTATGGATCAGCCAATAACGTCTTGTTGTTTCAATCACAGTGGACTTGTATTTGCATACGCTGTTAGTTATGACTGGTCGAAGGTTTGTAAGGACAAAGAGACTCTTTATGGATTCATTATTATTCTATTTTTAGGGCCACGAGCACTATAATCCCGCCAAAAAGAATTACATATTTTTGCGTCAGGCAAACGAAGATTTAAGACCTCGTACCAAAAAACGTTAAGACATTAGCAAGTGGGAGTGCTAGATACTAAATTGTAGTCATTATTATTATTATTATTTGTTCTCTTGTGTTTTTTTGGGAGTGACACGATTGTATTAGGCATTATCCCATTCTTGGCATTATGAAGGAAAAATAGTTTTAAACAAAAAAAAGAAAAAAATTGAGAAGGTTCGATCGGGGTTCGAACCCGAGACCTTCTGCGTGTAAAGCAGACGTGATAACCACTACACCACCGAACCTTCCATATGATCCGTAGCTGATAGCTGAATTATTATATATAAACTGGCATAAAAGCGCAAATAAAAAAGGAATTAAAAAAATTTAAAGTAGCAGAATTATTATAAACTGGCATAAAACAGCATATAAAAAGGGAATTAAAAAAATTTAAAGTAGCAGAATTATTATAAACTAACATAAAACAGCATATAAAAAGGGGATTAAAATTTAAGTTTATAAAAGTGAAAAAAGTGAACTATAAAAGTGAACTTTTATTTTCTGGCTGGCTTTATTTCCTGGCCAGCAACAAAAACTTTAATAATATTGCGATCATCACCTATGAATATGATGTTAAAAATAATGGCATTATCATTGTCTTCTTACCAAGGTAAACAAACTTGCTCAGTATATCCTAAAAATAATTTAATATTAAATAAGAAAAGTATTAGTACTAAATACCTCAAAAGTGTCAGAAGGAAATACATCAAATACTGGCAACTTTTTACTATCAGAAACATGAGCTGCTGTATCTATGAGCAAAGCATCAAATTCTTTTCCAACCTTTTTAAAGAAAACATAACATTTTATTTAATAATGATAGTTTATACTTCAAAATTTCCAATTTTGTCTTGTAAGTTGAGTACTAAAAATAGAATTTAAAATTTTGTGCTATTAACAATAGCAGCTGCAAACCTTTAGCTCCACCAATGGTAGCCATGTACAATGCTTCATCAAGAGTCAGTTGTTCATATTCCTTTCCTTCTTTTTCAAATTTTATGTGGAGAGCACGTGAGGCTTGCAATGCATGTCTTATGGCATCAAGCATTGATGATGAAAATCCACCAGACACATCTAGTAATACACAATCAAATCAATACTCATGCAATGTCAGTACTGATCAATATCAGTATCAATCTTTCATGCTAGCTAACCAGTTCCCAATCCAATTTTTAAGTCTCTTCCCAGTCTGTCACGTGCATCCATTAATCCACTCTTTAAACTATATAAACATGACATTGTCATCACTATGATATATTTATAGTATACTTGCCAGAAATTTGAGTTAGGACAGTGTGCAATGCCAACTTTCCTTTCTTCCATGAGCTTCAATTCCTCTTCTTTCAAGTGTATGCAATGGGCCATGTAGGTCTATAAGAAATTCATGCAATCTTTAAAATTTTTCGCAATTCTTATTTGTAATTGTGACATCATAATTTTAGTATTATACTATACTTTTTCATTGAGTAGCCCCATTTTGTCGAACACTTGTGTGCAATTTTGATGTGAAGGGTATTGATCTGAAGGGTAAAAGTTCATTGTGTAACCTACTTCACCAAGCTGTTCACACAAGTGACTCTACGTATTGCAATAAGAAATTATAAATGACCTAAAGTTTTTGATTTGATTACTTGTATTTTAAGTCCTTTCTTCTTTGCCAGCTCTGCTAGTTGTTTTAGTAGCTCATCTGTGCAAGTTGGTAGAAATCTCGGAGTTATGACAGCCTCAACTAGTGGATTCTAAGTACATTCAGTCTATTATAAAATAATTATAATTAAGTTCATTACTTTCATTCCTTCGACAAACTCAATAAATTTTTTAGTGTCAACTATAGAGCTACTAGTAGTTTCAATGTAATTATCAGGTGATTCCCTGTCCATATTCACTTTACCGACCAAAGCTCTTTGACCACATTGAGCTGAAAACATAATGTTAATTATACATAAGTGTATTTTGTACATTATGTAATGTGCATGTGTATAGTATACCTATAATTTTGCACAACTCAATGGCAGACTCAACATGAATAGTCGCAAAGTAGCTAGCTGTAGTTGTACCATTATTAATGGTCCGTTTCTATAATATATTATAATACTTGCATTATAAATATGACGTGTATCAGGCTTACTACAACACTTTGGTACACTTCAGAAGCAAGTTGAACATCAGAAAATTTTGCTTCAGTTGGAAAAGTGTATTTATCCAACCAGTCCAGTAACTGCAGGTCATATCCAGTACCAGTAAATTTATACTGCGGAGCATGTATGTGAGTATCAACAAGTCCAGGCATAAGGAATTGACTGCAAGTGCAAAAAGAGATTAAGTTGCATAGACCTATCTATATACTAGGCAACATTTCGCTAGCTAGCAACTTTTGTGGTTGCTGTGACTTGTACTCGACTTGTTCCAAAATAGAAGGATTACTATTCTTAGATACAAGATCAAAGTAACCACAAAACACACAGAAGTTGCTAGCAACATATTGCCTAGTGTATTACCTAGTTTCCAGGTGATGTATGTCCCTCTCCTCAAAGCCAAATTGCTTCATTAGTGCATCTTTCTTGGCTCCTTCATCAACAAACAATATCTATTATGATAAGAATCTGATATTACTGCAGTAGATAGTTATGAGGCATTCAATGTAGCCAAGATCTGACTGTATCTACCTGTCCATTGCTGTTAATGCCAATCAGTCCATCCTCTACTACAGTAACTGATTTCACTTCCAAGCAATGGACTATTCTTCCACGAAACACTTTGAGAGAAAGTTTGCTCATCACTAACACTGTAACTATCAAAAAGATTGACCTAACAGCACTGCAGGCTATGTGTAGGTGTAGGCTGTACTTATACATAACAGGATGTTGGCTTATTACATAATATTTATGAATGAAATTAAAAATAGCATTTTTAAGGGATAAAAGAAACATAAACTGTTTATATATCTATACTATCATGCACACTTATTATTATAGGATTATTTACAGCGGTTCAGCATATGGCATTTCATGGTACTACATTCCATCTTTTTGATCTCTCCTCTTCCCCTGGATATTTATTCTTCATCTTTTCTTCAGCCTATCATAATGCCGGGTAATATAAAAAATACTAATACTATAGCTACCATTTCTGTGAACTGATCTTTACAAGCTAGTCTTATTCTCTCAGCAGTTGCAGGAGCCCAAAGGTCAAACACAGGATGATGACCTCTGCTGATTCTTGCTGATCTTATGGCATCCTTTATTGCAAAGAAAACTGACCCAGCTAAAAACAATGGAGGCTCACCAACAGCCTGTGAATTAATGCAAACATGCAATATAACACTAAATGACTATATACTTTAGAATTAAAGATAGCTCTTGGGTTAGGAGTAGAGTCCATGAGAGTTACATTAAGTTCAATGGGTATATCATTGCATGAGGGGATCTTGTATGCTCCTGGTCCAGTAGTAAATAGTTTGCCATTCTTTAGGTATACAACCTCTTCCATAGTAAATAGACCAAGTCCCTGTGTAAATGCACCCTCAACTTGTCCTATGTCAATAGCTGGATTTAAACTGTCACCAACATCCATTAACAAATCACTTCTTAGCACCTATTCATATACAGCAAATTTGCATAAACATACCTTATACATAAATAATTAATTGTTACTTTGAAGTCTCCAGTAAGAGTGTCAATCTCAACTTCAGTGCAACCAACACCATAGCAGTAATAATTGTATGGTTGGCCCTTCCCTGTCTCCCAGTTCATTCCTTCAAGATCAGTGGCATAGAATCCTTGAGCTGAAAGATTAACACGATCAACATAAGCAGATATAACCTGCAGACATTAAGAAAGTACATGTGCATGAAATGTTTTGATACAATGCTACATCATACCCAGTTTTTCCAGCCAGCTTCTGGCTTCTTCTCCTTGTATGGTTGTAATCTTTCTTTAATTTGTTCACAAGCATCCTATAATGTAATATTAATATGATATGATTCATAATCAATAATTGACACAATGCTACAATGTTATAAAGGATTCATTTCAGAACTAAACATTGTATCATTTGCTAGAGTAGCAATGTGCATTGTATGAAAATGATGACTATAACATATTCCACAAAGTGATGAATAAGATATTCAATTACAGTACCTAAATTACTAATCACTCACACTCTTGATTATACCTTAACAGCCATGCCGTAAAGATCAGAAGAAGCCGAGGCTGCAGTTGGACTGTTGTTTGGCACTTTATCAGTGGAGCAATCAATGAGGTGTATCATATCAATAGGAATATCAAGAACACGTGAGCAAACTTGAATCATCTTAGTATGAAGACCCTAATATATGCGAAGCAGTAATATATATATATAAGTAAAAAGATGTTTCTTATACTGTACCTGTCCCATTTCCATTCCTCCATGACTGAGAAGTACTGAACCATCTTTGTATACAAGGACCAATGCTCCTCCTTGATTTAACAATTTCAGTCCAAAAGCAATACCATACTTGGTAGGCACGATAGCCATACCTCTCTTCACCCACTCATTTTGACTGTGATCATAAGAAAATTATTAAAAGTCCTCATAAATTTCATTAAGTACCTGTTGAACTCTTTGATTGCCTCCATTCTTTGGTAATACTGTGATTCCTCAAGGAGCTTCTTCCATGCTTTTCTCATGTGACAATCAGTCAAAGTGTAACCATATACAGTCTCATCTCCTTCCTTTACTAAATTAATCTCTCGTACCTATAAACCAGCAATAAACTATGTACAATAATTAATAGGCTTACAATAACTGGGTCCATTTTCAGTGTATAAGCTATCCTGTCCATTGCATCTTCCATCATCATCATTCCTTGTGGGCCACCAAATCCACGGAATGCAGTGTTGGATGGGAGATTAGTCTTGCACAGTTGCCCATTGATAAAAGCATTTGGTACAGTATAAGCATTAGTAGCATGAGTAACTGCTCTCTCTAATACCTGCATGCAGTAAATGATACAATAAAATTTAATGCATCAAAAAGTAACACACTGGTAGAGATAAATCAAAAGAGTAGCCTGCATTAGAATACAGTTCCATTTCCAGGGCAGTCAGTTTTCCTTCCTTTGTGAAGCCTATTCTGTATTCTCCTTTGTATGGGTGCCTGTTACCAGAATATTTCATATCTTCATCTCTGTCAAGCATTATTCTTACAGGCCTGCCAACTCTAAAAGTAATAAATGAATGAAAATTTTACTTTTCTATTATTGTAATACTTGTTAGCAGCTACTGCAATGGTTGTAGTTAGAGGAGAAAATCTTGTCTCTTTTCCACCAAATCCTCCACCTAAAATCATACAAATAATAATAACTTACTATTATTATTATATGTACCAATTCTTTTGACTTTAGCTACAATTCTATTAGCAGGAACTCCCAAAGCTTTAGCTGCCCAATGCTGTGTCTCAGAAGTACATTGTGTAGTTGCTATTATCTCTATCTCTCCATTCTCCCTCTTTGGTATAGCAATACAGACATTGGTTTCAAGGTAAAAGTGTTCTTGTCCTCCAGTTCTCATTGAACCTTCAATAGTGTATTCTGCCTCTGACATTGCTTTTTTAACATCTCCAGTTGATAGTTCATGCTTTGATATGTCATAGTATTGCTCCTTCTCTATAGCATCCTATAAAAATACTAACAGTAAAACAATGATCCGTTAATACTGCATTACCTCAATGGTTAATACTGCTTCCAGTGGTGTATAATTAACATCGACTTTTTTAACATATTTCTGTGCTTCTTCTTTATTCTTTGCCAATACAATACCAATTATTTGACCAATACTGGTAACTGTCTTTTCTCTAAACACTTCTTCATCTCCAAAAACACCAGTATCATCATTATGACCAGGTACATCTTGGGCACATACAAAATAAACATCATCCTTATAGAAAACAAAAAATTACTTAATGCAAATGATTTTGATATTTCCCTTACAATATCTTTAATTTGACTGGTATCAATAGTAAACTCTGCATGAGGCTCTTTACTGAGCACCAGCCCTGCATATAACTCGTTGTCATAGTGTGGAAGGTCATCAGTGTAAACTGCCTCTCCTGTCGCTTGTATTATTGCTGATAGATGCATCTCTGGTTGTCCAATTTTGTTATTTCCTGAGTTAGGTAACTTCTTGAATCCTTGTGAGCCTCTTGAAACTGGCTTTGAAAACGGCTTTAAAGTAAAGGAAGTTTCAAACACATAAATTTCAATTTATATTAATACTTGAGTTGCTGAAGCTTTAGTTGGTGTTATTGACTGAGGATCATACTGTTGTAGTACAAACAAATAAAACTTGTAAAAGAATGACAGTGCAAGGCTAAGACGATAGTCAGGCATACCACCAGGTACCTCAGGAGGCAACACTAACTCATCAGCTAAACTCTCCAATGCACACTGGAGCAGTTCTCCATCCCATTTTCTACAAATATATGAATAAATTATTATTATGAATCTACGCAAAGAGTTCAATTCAGAGTATTGATGTATAATACCCATGCAATAATCATACCTCCCTATTAGTTCTTTTTGTGTCTTAGTTGCCATTATAGTCTTGAAAGACATTCCACCATAAGCTAGCCTGCAATCCCTCACTTTCAGGTCATCATCCAAACTAACAAAGAAGCATGAATTAACAATGGCAATGTCATCCTCTCTCCTTCTTGACTGCTTGAAAGACATAACATGTTCTCCCTGCATTGAGGTTATGCTTTTAGTGCAAACAAAAATACACTTAGTACCTTCTTTGTTAGTGGAATTTTAACTGATTTAAGGATTTCATTTTCTTTCATGGTCGTAGTACGATACCCAGTAAAGAAATCTTCTTCATTCATTTTCAAAATTCGCTCACCTTCTACACAAAAAAATGAAGAGGCTCTTAGTTATGTATTTACTTATTGATGCAAAGTTTAATGTAGCTCCACTTGCTAAAAGAACAGGATTCAAATCAGATATTGGGCTAGCATTTGCAATATTGCCACCAAAAGACTACAAATATAATAAAAAATAACAATGCATGATTCCCTACTGAAACTCACTGAAACATTCCTTAGCTGAGGTCCTGCAAACCACTTGAGCATGTTCAATAAAGCCTGCAGTACTCCAGTAGTGTGAGGTGGTTGTGTAGTAAGGAGATTGGTGATGTAGTCTTTAAGATCAGTGAGTGTTACTGATGCTCCTACCACTAGTCCTTCTTCTTCTAATGTCAATTCCAAGAGCTCTGGCACATGAGAAGGACATATCAATACATCATACTTGAAGCCTTTGAGGCGCCTTTCTATCTCTACAAAGACATGAAGTTAAAACAACATGGCTAATCCACAGACTATTAACAGTATCAACAATAGATAAGAACTATAATAATTTTAGTGTTCCTTACCAATTTCAGTGTTACCCATTACGAGCCTGTATTTTGGTTTGTCGCTGTCCCTGTAATGTGGAAACTTGTCCCTCAGTTCAAGAAGTTCCTTCAATGATACTGGCCTGTACCATGACACATCATTAAATTTAATTTCAAGAGACAGTGGCGGCCTATTCTCAGCCTACCATAGTAAGTTAGTAACTATAATACAAGAGCAAACCTTGTTTTTATATGTACCTTTAGTCCAGGTGGAAATATAATCTCCTGGCTTGGATCATAAGGCTTAAATTTCGTGGCATCAAACAACTTGTGATCAGCTTCTTTGCTTTTCCCTCCTTCCTTTCCATCTCCTTTGCACTTGCAGTCAGAGCAAAAGGTCCTATACCCATCCAGTATAGGCCTGTATCCAGTACACCTGCAGAGATTCCCTTCAAAAGCATGCTCCATTTCCTCCTGTGTTGGTGATGGATTGTTCCTAAGTAGCGTATACATTGACATTACAAAACCTGGTGTACAAAAACCACACTGAGAACCATGAGCCTTTGCTATCCTCTCCTAATAATGAATATAATTTTAGTTGCTAGGATTATATATAGTATTATAGTAATCCTTACTTGACATGGGTGCAGATTTTTAGAATTTCCGATCCCTTCAACTGTAATAACAGACAGACCATCCATTGAACAGAGAGGAGCTAGACAAGCATTAACAGTGTAATGCCTATGATAAATGCATTTTTAAGGACAGAGTAAATATTGGTTGACAGCAAGTCATGCTAATACCAAACTAATTCACACTTATTTGCACACTACAAGCTAGCACATACACTTGCTTAAAATTTATGTAATAGCTTGTAATGATCTAATGCATACTTGATAGTGTCCTTTGACCCGTCATATTTTGATACCATTACAGTACAAGCTCCACAGCCTCCTTCTCCACAGCCCAACTTTGTACCAGTTAGACCAAAAGTAACTACTGCTTCATCTTTACAACAGCCAGATTTTGTATCAACAGTAGCTTTCAATTTTACTAAAAATACATAATGATATTGAAATGAATCATAACGATGCTACTATATTTATGGTCATACAATAGCGTCTCAGATATGTTAGCAGTGTCATTTCTGGATCTGGATCATTCACAATGACCTGTAATTAAATACACAAAAGTATAAATACAAACTGTTAGCCTCGCTGTTAGCTGCTGTTTTGAAAACATGTATTTACACTTAAAGGTAAGCAATTATGCCCAAGTAGCCTAGGCTATGCTCACCTCAACTCCATTGACAAAGAAACGAATACAGCTTGCCCTTTCAACCCCGTCCATCTTTGACCTCTTTATCTAAGCCTGACTATAATAAGCCTCAGTTGTCTACTACATTAAAGGCAAACTGCGCGAGTAGCACTTGAAGGCGTGTCTCTCGTATAATTAGCTTAGTTCCATCATGAATATGGCACAGAATAGATATTCACACCTGATTAAAATAGCTGTGAGCTGTATAGAAATTTATATGGGGGCAGATCTACACAGAGAATTTCGTTTTTTAAACAATAGAATTAAAACAGATTATAATTATAACAGATTTCTGAGCTATCTGATTATTTATCTATAAAAATTTTATTCATTGTGACGACTGTGACCATGTTATCCTAAACACTTCAATGGCAGCACAATAGAAGTCTTCACTTCCAGAGCCAGTCAATGGCGGGTTAGCATAAGCAGCACAAGTTGCTGTACTCCCTCTGTACAAATCACCATCAATCCACAGACCATAGTGACTACAAATATGATGAAAATTCTATTTTTAGAATCTATTTATAGAACACCTACCCTCCCCCTGAGCCAATGATGATTTCGTCATCATTGGCTCTCATTATCAGGTCTGAGCCTGTCGTCCATTGAAAAACCTTTGGGTGAGGTTTTAATGTAAACAGGAAGGTTTCTCCTGATCCAAAGAAACTGTTTTTAGATCTCTCGGTCAGTGAAGTTGCTATGAAAGCACCAAAAACCTAACAAGACATAAGAGAAGAATGAGGAACTATTAATACAGTCACTTTTATTACTTACGGATTCTTTGAGTGTTTTTACAATCAGTACCAATGGCTCATCTTCTTCACATTTATGGAATAAAGTCCTTAAACTAAAAGAAAAACAAGCATACATGTAATTAGTACAGGCTCTGGGTTAAGGCATAGATATAAAGATTTTCTCATTATACAGGCATCTTCATTATAAAGGTGTTCTCATTATAAAGGTGTCCTTATTATAATGGTGTCTTATTATAGGGGCTACACTGTAGACATTATTTCTATTTTACTTGTATCCATTCTTTGATGCTTGGAACAAACACTCCAATGTATCACCAAAGGCCCAGTCTGGGAACCAGTCTACCAGTGTATCAACCATTGTCTCATCTATAATATCAGACGAGAATGACCCACCAAGACTAAACTTTCTCTTTTCCTTCTTTCCACCATTATCCATGACTGCTGCTCCTTCTTCACCGAGTGCAGGAGGAGGAGAGAGAGATAGAGAGAAAGGGGAGGAAGATGGTGGGGATTGCTGCTCAGCTAGGGAGCAGTTGAACAGCCAGTTTTTAAAAATGGTCTCCCAGGAGGGCAAATGAGGCAGAGAAATAGCTTCTGATATTAGCTTTGAGCTTTCTTTGAGAGAAAGGCTGGAAATGTAATGAGGGATGTACTGAGATAAAGACAACTGATCTGAGAGAGAGTGGAAATGAGTAAATTATTGAGTAAATTTATAGTAAAGAGAAAAGAGTGCTGTGCTATGTATAGCTTGAAGTTTACAAATAGGAGGTAAAATTTCTTTTCTTTTTGTGAATGCGCCTTGGCCTGCCTGGCTTAATAAAAGTAGTTTGTTTTTCAAGATGGAATTCGTAAAAATAACAAAAAATTTTGGGCCATAAGAATGTACGTATGTTGTGAACTTGTGACAGACTAACTTGTTCTGTAGTCTTCAAATCCAGAACTTGACACAAAAGACTTAATGGCTGCCAGAGCAAACCTGTATAGAACCTTTGGACCCTCCAACAGATAAAGATCTAAAACTCGAACCTATATAGACATATTACATTACGATGGGAATTGATACTGCGGAAACATACAATCATCCAGAAGGATTTATTGTAAAATGGCCAGAACGACCAGAGGGAGATGATCTCGTGGATAAAGATGCTCTCGCCCATACCAACTGGTTTAATAATCGAGAGTGATGAAGATTTCTATTAACAAGAGAGACAAACAATGACTATAGGAGATAACTGTACTGATACATGTTCTTGTGTTGCATAGAAACTTTGAGCTGATTTCAATCAAAATTGAATTTATAAATTTTAAAAGTTGATCAAAAATCGGGTTGAAGTCCCTCTGTACTAACATCAGCCAAATTTTGTCAAAATTAAAAAGAAGAGAATCTTCCACTTTAAATACATGTTTTATATTTTTATAAGTTTGAGCTGATTCTCATCAAAATTAGATTTTTTTCTTAATTTTAAAATTTCTCAATACAGTACAGGGACTTTGGCCAAATTTCATCAAAAATGACTAGGAGAGAGTTTTCCATTTTTATATTTTCCTGATACATAAATATGTACATGTACTTATGCTGCATAAAAAGTTTGAGCTAATTTCAATCAAACTTGATTTTTTACAAATTTTTAAAGTTGCATATATAGATACATGTACATGTACATGTACTTACCAGGTGCGTATTAATTAATTTAATTAAAGTCAAGCGAGATGCCTTCTCTTCTGTTCTGTTCCTATCAATCCAAGCTTGTCTCTGAAGCAACTTGTGTACTCCAATGTAAGACTCCCATTCCTCAAGAAAATGAAGTAGGAAATGTGACAGTATAGGGACGATGGAGACATCAGTCGATAAGAAATGTGACAAACGGTTATAAGAGGTACCAAAATTAGGACCGAGGGAGAAGATTGGTAGATCAATTGGGACCTTTAGAACAGGGGGAGGAGGGGACAACCCTGTAATTTATAGAAATACTATTACAAATATTAGGTGTTTCTATTATTATTGTTATTATCATTATCATTATTAGCATTATTAATAATTATTATCATCATCATTATTATTACTTGTCTTACTATCGTCGGGTTGACCAATCGCCCTCGAGTACAAAATGACGTCCTCGTCCACTATCTGCAACATAGCCAGCCAGTACTTCCTACGTACTTCTGGATCCACTCCAGATCTCACAAAAGACTTCAAAGAAGACTTAGTTCGTTTCGTGTTCTTGTCCCAGACTTTAGAATCTAAAGGTCTTGAATTAGTAAATCTAAGGAAAGTGATACATGTTATTCTTTCCTTTTCCCTCCTTCCTTCTTTCTTTCTCTCACTTTGTTAAAGTGGTTAGTGTCTTAAATTCATCATTTTCAATAAAGGCAGCAGCTCCATGGCGGTCAATGAGTGTAGAGAAGCAGTCAAAAGGATGGAGAGGCCCGGCAGCTGTTGCCATTTGCAATAGCAGCAGTATGTGCTGTCAATGCTTTGTTAATAATAAGTAGCTGACAGCAAGTGTCACTACATTAAAGCTAAAATGTGGAGGCCATTTTGAATAGGCGTGGGTAGTTATCAAATTTGTTAATGACTTTATCTCCGTCTACTTTTTTGTTTCCATAGCAACACAGAAACAAAATGGCGAACGATGGTGAGGATGATTTGCATGGAGAAGAAGACGAAGAAGATGAAGAAGAAGAGGCCATTACTTATCCTAAAGATATAGAAATGGTCCGTAAAAGCTTATTGTGTTAAAAATAACGCAAACAAAAATTTTATATATTGCTTTAGGCTAATAATCCTCTGGCCAGTGAAGCCGTGGCTGAAAACCTCTCTCTCCTTTGCAAGACAGGGAACGGTTTAGCTCATGCTTTTGTCAGACTTGATGTCAGGAACAAGTGAGGACTATAACGACACCTGCATTGCCACTAAAATTTGACATTCTACCCTTTAAAAATAATATTTTTCACTCATTTTAGAGGCCTGACTGATATCTCTATTCTAAATTGCTATGTTCACTTGCGTTACTTAGTAAGTTCCCATGTCACATGACTAACACATGATATATCATCCTAGGACCTATCAAATAATGGTTTGAGGGATATTAGTGCTGTAAATGCATTACCACACCTCCTCACATTAAAAGTGGACCATAACATGCTGACATCTGCACGCCTTGAAGAGGTGCTTAAATTGCCTATAAAAAACTTATTTTTTTATTTTTGATTGCAAACCTCTTCTTTTGTTGTCCTATCTCTCTCTCTCACTTACCTCCCTCTCTCTCAGTTGCAATATCTTCAAGTTGCTAGTTTTGCAAATAATCAGATAACCAGTACTGAGGGAATAGCTCATCCATTGCTGGAGACATTAAATATATCTTGTAAGAAGAGAGAAAAAATTATCCTAAATTATTTCTATAAACAGCTAACAAGATAAGAGAGCTAACAGGTCTCACCAGACAGAACCTTCCTTCTCTGAGATCTCTGGATCTACACGGCAATGAGCTCTCATCCATCCAAAACCTTCACATACCGACACTCCGCCAGTTATTTTTGGCGTCAAATAATTTGTCAAGCATTGATGGTCTGAGTGGCCTGCCTCAGTTGACCACGTTGCATCTTCGCAACAATCACATTGCAACATTAGATGGATTCACATCAGACCTTGAGTCACTGCAATATATTAATATGAGGTATACATGTACATGCCTAATATAATTTTTTTCTTTCCAAGCTTTTTTATACTCCATGCAATATTATTTGTTCTTTATTTTAACTCTCTGTATATATAACAGGACTAATAAAATTGCAGAACTATCCGAAGTTGACAAACTTAAATGTCTGCCTTACCTCAGAGCTCTTAGTTTATTAGGTCAGCTCTACTGTTCTATTTTTAGCAACTCTAGCTATGACCTCTCATTAATAGATTGTCCTATCTGTGATGTTGAGGATTATCGCATTGAAGTTTTGGTGAGATTAAGGAAACTGGAGAGGCTTGATAAAGACCAGTACACTGATGATGAGAGAGGAGATGCTGAAGATGTAATTATTTTAGCTGCTTTGAGCTAATTTAATTCTCTTTTTGCATATAATGTAGATTCATTCACAGAGGCAGGCTGAAGCGAAAAAAGCTGCAGAAGCTGCTGAAGAAGAAAGTTAAAAGGAGAGAAAAGGACAATAGACGAACACATCTAGCAACCATTTACCCTTTAAACACATGTATTGCATCTTTGAAAAGAAAATAACATGAAACTTTAAAAGTTTATTCAATGCCCACTTCTATTAAGTAAACGATTTTCATGATAATTAGATCTAATCGATATTCGTTACCAGCCCCACCCTGCCACCCACATAAGTGACATAACTATCACGTGTCCACTATTAGCTGAGTATAGTAAATATGTCTGTCTCGCTCTCTCTCCTTGTCCTCCTCTCCTGCCTCTTCTCCCTCTCCTCCTCCACGGATAGCAGCGTCCAGCCTTCATGCTCCAAAGCACTGACCCACAATGACACCCACAAGCACCTCAGCAAATACATTGGCTTCACTAGGTGAGGATTGACATGGTAAATGACCACGCCCTAATCCCTTTTCCCCCTCTCTACAGTGAACTAGAAGGAGTCCATTCCGATAAGACCTATAAATACAAGATTGGTGTCTGTGTTGAGGTTGATAGAGATAATGCGCCTGGTTGTGGTATAGTCCAGTATGAGCATTACACTCACAAAAATGGTACAATAGAAACCAGGCGTTATTGTATTGGTCTTCTTTCTAAATCTCAAGTTACAGAGAGTAAGTAGGCTGGATTGGCTTTCATTTGTACATGTACTTTGTGGTTGATGTACAGTGTAGTTGTACATGTACATTGTACATTCATGTATGCATGTCACGTCTAGAGAATGGACAGTAGCCTTTTATATTTTGTTTTATTTGTTGTCTACTTGCCAATTAGTACTACTTGTTTATTATATAAATCTACGCATTATATTATTGTTATTATTATTATTATTATCGTTGTTAGCTAATGATCATGTGTGGGTGGAGCTTACATATTCCGGTGGTGACCGATACGGTAGTCATTGCAATGGAGAGAATAGGAAAGGCAGACTGGTCTTCATCTGTGATCCACTCATAACAGGAATGGTAGGTTTGGGTATGGGATTATGAAGTATGGAAATATGATGCATATGCTCAAATTAAAGCCTGTTTTAATTAGAAGCCTCTGGAATCAAGGAAATAATAAGCCTATAAAGATAGGAGAACAATTATATAGAAGCCTTGCACATGCAAATTAATCATAGGAGAAATGTAGCATATTTTAATTAAAGGATATACTGTATAGCACTTTATTTTGGCAATTTTGCTGTAAAATTGTAATTGGCGGTTTTTAATTTGGTGATTTTTGTGTACACGTGCATTACTGAGCATCCGTATTAATGATTGGTGGTTTTAATATTGGCGATTCTGCTTGCCAATTGCCAAAATAAAACTCCACCAAATTAAAGCGCTAATCACAAGTACATGTATAATGGTGAGGAATGGTTGTAGTAGCAGGCTGGCACAAGCAGGCTGGCACATTAGTGGTCTATTGATAGTGAAAGTGATAATTTGTGGTTTTTTAAAGTTATTGCTTCTTGTATTATGTGGTATTACTGATAATATAATCAAAGTACATGTTGTGACTGTCATTAAAATGTAATCTTTTTACTTTCAATTTATATGTGACCATAATTGACAAAAGGTACCTTATGGCGGATAGGAAAATTGGTCTTTATAGCCTGAAAAATCGAACTTCCTGAGCTCGATTTATCTTAAAGTTTCTTGAGAGGATGCAAAAATTTATTATGTAACTTTTAGAAACAATAGTTGTCTAACAGAGCACTCAATGGTTGATATTTTTCATTATAATGATGAATTTAAAAATCCGCCATAAGGTACCTTTTGTCAATTATGGTTACATATGTGGATGTGCACTTTGTTATGCGTGTAGTTGGGATTTTCATTTTATTTCTCATTTTAGGGTAAATTTGAATTCCTTGAAGAGAACAGAGATGATGATTTATGCTATTACCTGTTCACGATCGCTTCAAGTCAAGTGTGTGGCAATTCAATAACTGTTGGAGACGTTATACTAATCCTGTAAGTGACACAATTTGCATTCCATAAATCCTTAAAAAGAATCCTGTACTTTTGTTTCTTATCTTTAATTTATACACAGACTAAGGAGTCTCCTATACTTCATACCGTATAGCGGGAAATTTGGTGAATTGCTAAATTTTGGTGATAGGTATTTTTATTTTGGCGAATTTGTGGCCACATGCCATTGAGCATGCATATAATGGCTCAAAAGGGTGGATTTTTATTTTGGCGAATGGCTATCAAAATGCCAAAAATGGCCCTCCAAAATTTCCTGCTATACTTTATATAGACTTATATTCCCTAAGCTTCTAGTTGACTAAATTGAGACGAGCTTCCTCCCTCTTTCTCTCTCCTTCTCTTCTATTTAGGATGTCTTGCCTTGTCGTGATTTGGCTGATCCTGATGCTGATTGGGTTTTTATATAAAAGGTTTTTCCTCGGGTCTAAAGGCTACGAGCAGATACCACTCATTGATTGCTATAGAGGATTTGGAAACCTTGAGGCCGTGAGTACCATTTGGGAGTATTTAGAATTAATTTTATTCTTAGGACGGCTGCGATTTTGTGTGTAGGAGTAAAGGCTCCACCCCTCCCTCTCAATATGTAAGCTATTATTAATTGGTGGGTGTGGTTTCAATAGATTAATTAATAGTTAATTGAAGGGTGTATTTTAATGTTTTTTTTAGAAGCCTCCTGCTCCTCCATTTTCTGCCGAAACCGACGAAGAGACGGACGAAGAAAAAGACGATAATCTCCTTCCCATGTAAACCGCACCCTATGGCAGTGGTTGTGGTAACACATAGGTTGGGCGTGCCATATATATTATATTATATTATATTATATAGGATTCCTCTCTCTCTCTCTTTTCTACCTCCTTACTACTTTAGATGCTAATTATTATTTAATAAAATTTGTTGTTATTATTATTCAATCATTAGAGGACAGATTATTATTGTTTAATTTTTGCTAATTTTTTTATTAAACAGAGATACATAAAAATTTGCCCAGTGCTCCCTTTCTTCATCCCTCTCTATTGCAGTCTGTGGTTTGTTCATGCTCTGTATTGCATTTAAACTGAAAGGGAGTTGTACGAGCAGGTGGCAATTCATGTACTTGTACAGCACTGTTATCACTTTATAATACAATACAGACAATGCTTCTCTCAAAGAAAGAAAAAATTAGCTTTAATTTAGCAAGACAGAGAGAGCAAACCTGAGTCTTACTAGTGTCTAGTATTTAATTTTTTTGTAAAACATTAATAATAATATGGATAAAAGAACGCCCACACACTTCGTTTCTGCTGATCTTTCTTCCTCGACGTCACGTGCTTACGTTGAGAGAGCCTTTATTCCTCTGGTCGTAGAGCAGTCAGGAGAAGAGGAGACCTCCAGAAGAATGCCTTCCAATTCAAGAATGAAGCTCTCGCTCCCTCTTCTACCCGTCCTGGTAAGTCAATAGGCTTTTATAATAATATAATTTTGTTTTCTGTTTTGTCCGCCATTTTGTAATAATAAAAGCCTTCGTAGCTACATGTGCAAGTGTATTTATCCTTTAGAGAATGTTTTGACTAGATAATTTACATGTTTACACTTATTTTATGAATAAAAGAACAAAACAAAGCCCATTTAGCCCAAGTCTTAATTAGAGGGTGGGGCTCAAATTTAATGTGCAGCTGTAGCTTTAAATATGTGCGTAGGTGTGTAATCATATTACCATTTTCTTGTTTGTAGTTTTTGGCTTTATTTCACTTCTCTATTGTGTGCCTGTAAGTTACAAATGATATAAAGTATTATTAAATGCATTGTTCTTTGTTCCAGTGCCCTTTTAGCTGCCCTACCAACTGGGTACTTCTTTGTTCATCTTCTTTTAATGTTGATGGCCATCTGGTCTACACAAGACAAGAAGGGCGTACTAGTCGTAGCTGTGGTATGTAATAACATTTATATAAAGGGAAAAGAAAACGTCATTTTTTTACATTACAATCTCTCTTAAGACATTCTTTATAAATGCTGATTCACATTTCAGACTTAACTAATATGAGGAATATTATATAAACCAATGGCCAGAGTTAACTTAGCCTAAGGATAGGGATAATCTCTATCCTGATGAAGTTAACTCTGGCCATTGGTTTATATAGCACTTCCTGTCTTAACTTACTTCAGTTAAGTTTTATGCATGTGTGAATTAACCTTGACAGACATATCCTTTTAATGGACGGTACCTAGTGTAATTTGATTCCCAAATAACCTCAGCATAAAGGACACTTCTGTATAACAGTTGTACCAAAATGTCCGTTACATAGAGGCTACACTGTAATGATAATACTAATGGAGGGAAAGTTCCTCTTGCACATTATATATATATTCTTTTTTTCCTTTTACTTTTAGTATATATATTTGATGGTCTTTTCATTGCTCGTTGATCTGATAACAATCGGTGTGTATTGGGATGTGCTGACAGCATCTGGCTATGGAAGATTTGCATTATTGTATCCAAAGAATAACATACTTTATATTTCAATCTTTTGCATATCATTATAGTAGCTTATATTTGATACCATCTCTGCATATTTCTTAACCAATACTCTAGACTGGTTTTCTCCAATTTCTTTTCAAAGGTAAAATACTTTTTGCATTTTTATTAAAAAATTATGCAATTCTTAGATCCCTTCAACTATCTACACCGTCTTTATACTGTATCAAAAGAGTGACGGTTTTAAATTCTCCTTTTTGCCAGGTTGTAAGTTCCTGTACATGTTTTTTCTTCTAATGGCTGTTTTCTCTTTTTCCAGCTGCGAGGAATAATGGCTACTCAGAGATAAGAGATACAGTCACTGTTGATATAGAGGCACCTCCTGGTAGCGAGGAAAACTCTCAAGCAGAATAAAGATATTTTAAATAATAGCTATAGTAGTTTTAATTGATAATTTTCTCTATCTAACTGTGTTTTGTGTGTCTAAGAGAAAATCCAATTCTTTGTGAGCAATGGCATAAATATTGTTAATATTATTTTGTTTTTTTGAGTCGATACTTTTTAAGAATGATACCATTCATTATTATTTCAGCCACCCATGCTTTGTCACGTGGGTAATATCGGAACGCCCATTTGACCACGCCCCTCAGTTACCATAGCAACAACTAACCACCATGCCTCCCAAAGCCAAGAAGAAAGATGATAAATCCTCTGACAAGAATGCAGTAGATGAGGTCTGTTTCTACATCAATGCACTTGTATAAACTTAATTTGTTCTTTAGAAGTTCAGTCAGCTTGATATTACGACAAGTGACGTACGTACCGCTGTCATAATGCTGGACACCCCAGAAACGTCAATAGTCTGTAAATCCTGCCAGTCACTCCAAAGCTATATGGAGAAATGTATGCGTGACTTTGAATTTGCATGGATATTGTGTACTCTCGAATGAAAGGGGCTAAGTGTACATGTGCATGCAGCCTAGTATCAAGAGTGCATCAATTGCAACACTTCAACTTTTCACTGTTAACTTTTGACCTATGTGCTACCGTATCTCTGTTTTAGTGCTGCATAGTTTATAAAATGTTAATAATCATTATTATATGCAATATAGCATAGAAGATCCCTCAATTAGAAGCCTGTGTATAAATTAAAGAAGCCTGCAGCCTTTGTATGAGATAATAAGAATAATACATTACTCATTAATTTATTTGCTTCATTTCTTTCTGCAGCTGATCAGAATTGTATTGAGTTGCATGAGCTCAACATTGTCCCAAGGCTTGTCTCTCTAATTGCGTCACAGGAGAAAGTCATTGTTGCTCATTCTATTCTCTGTCTTGCTGCAATGTCCAGCCACCGTAAGCTCAAAGTTGATACATAGCATAAGTACATGTACATGTATATGTATTAGAAAAAATCATAAAAATTAAGAATTCTCTCCTTGTAATTTTTGTCAAAGTACATGTACATGTACCTACAATGTATGCATACTATAGACAGTACAGGGTCTTTGCCCTAATTTTTGAGCAATTTGATCCACTGACAAAAAGAATACTGTACCTTATTATAAACTTGTGGATGCATAACTGCTCTAGCTTAATGGGTGTATTGTATTGACAGATTGACTCGGCTAGTTGGGCAATTTAATGCACACAAAGCTATGAAAATTATAGCATATGGTGATGATAATAATTTTTGTATTTTTGTACTACACGTAGTTGTTGTGAAACGGTCCTTACTAAAACTACCAGTCATCCCTCCGTTGCTTAGCCTGCTCAAACCTGATGGTAAGTTTATAGTCACATGATACTCACATGATCTATTGGTTAATAGAAGAGCTTGTAATATTGGAAAGAGCTGCCTTTATAGTATCGCATTTAGCAGGTACGTCTTGCGTTGTTATAGCAACAAAGTAACCACACCCATTTCTAGACGAGTACACTTTCAAGCAGCAGCTAGAAGAGGGCGGGGTCTGTCAGTTATTGATCGGTTTGCTGTCTCACGGAGATTGTGACGTTACTAAAAACGCGATCAAATCTCTTTCGTTGTTGACACAGTATTACAAAAGTAGATACAGCTTTGAAGAAAACAATGGTAAGAACGTTATATGTACATGTACATGTATACATGTACATACATGTACATTATATAATTGTCTTTCTAGCTTTTCAGTCTTATCAAATAATATAATATATTTTTTTGCATACACATGTACAGGTTTTCCTAACGTGTTACCATTATTGTCTTCTGAGTATGCGATAATTCAAGAGCTTACTCTACAAACTTTGCACAATTGTCTTCAAGATGGTAAGCAAGTACTTATACACGTAGTCTCTTATTTAAAGCTACGTTGATTGCTCCTTAGGCCAGTGTAGAGCTGCTTTTAAAAAGGCAGATGGACTCGCAAAACTTATGGACTTCTTATCAACTAAAGTAAGAGAAACAGAGGCATATAGCAATAATAATTATGATGATGTTTTCAGGAATGGGACGATTTACATGTACTAGCTATTAATGTCCTCTCGCTGTGTTTGCTTGAGGAGGGAGGAATGGAGGCACTCCATTCTTCAGACTGTCTTCAACGACTGCTCAAATGCATACAAGACTCTCAAGTACCACAGATGAAAATAAATGCCGTGAGTATTAATGAATGCCAGAAATATTTTTATTTTACATGTACATGTATACATGTATTTATTTTAATTTTATTATTGCATGCATCAAATTTTAGACCATAGCAGTTTCAAGGGCAGCATCGGACAGCATGAGTTTGAAAATCCTCCACGAGCAAGATGCAGAGAAAGTCTTCATCAGCCTCCTATCATCATCAGTAAACAAACACACCATCACATGACAGTCACGTGACATTATACTCTGTTATAGGACGAGGGGCTACTGGTTGCAGCCTGTGGAGCACTGGCAGGCCTCTCTTCTCTAACCACTAGCCGACAACTTGTTGGTAAAGAAGGAGGGATAAAAGCTCTGGTTCAGCTATTACAAAATGCCAGTGCCTCAGTTAGAGGTGCTGCTGTTCATTGTCTGGCATTTGAAATTACCGACACACCCAGCAATATAAAGTATGCGATTATACAGTAAAGCTTGTATTATGATGAATGTACATTGTAGTTTAGTTAGTGAAGCTGGTGGAGTGGAGCCCATCGTTTCTTTGCTGTCGGATGATTTAGCTGCAACTCGAGTACACGCAATCAGTTGTATTATCAGTATGACCACCAATGGTAAGCATCATCATCATCATCATCATCATCATTAAACATTCTTTATTCCTTATTCTCTAAAGGTGCTATAAGAGGAGAGCTGATAGAACAAGGTGTAATGAGTGGACTAGTCTCTTGTATGCCTCATGTTGATACAAGAGTACAGCAGATGAGTCTTGAGGCAATAGCACTACTAGCAATTGAATCATCTGCCAGAGAACAAGTACATACATGTAGATATATGTACATGTACAAACCATAAAAGGGCTACAATTAGTTATTCTGCAGTGCTCTAATTTTGTGTACATGTACATGTATGCTGTACAAAATGCTGCCTACACCACATGTATACAAAATGGCTATCTACAAGCTTTTTTGCTGCCTGCAAAAGCCTTTTTGCTACTGTGGACTACTTAGCTTTTAGCACTATATACTGTATACTCATTGATTCTAACTTCATCTCTTTCCTTCTTTAGTTTCCATTGGAGGAGGTTGAGTGCTTGTTGGAGCTACTACTGTCTGGCAATACTAATGTCTCAATGACTGCATCATGGGCTGTATCAATGCTAGCCTACAACAAGCAAATAGGAGATGCTATATTTAAGAATCAGTAAGCATCACTATTGTTATTATTATTATTATTATTATTATTGTTATTATCATCATCATCATCATCATCTACAGAGGTCTTGAAAAGTTGCAGCAACTATCGAACTCTCCTAATCAAAAAATACAGAAATATGCCAACCTGGCAAAGAATCGTCTCCTATCTGGCTCACCAGCAGCCCTGTACCATGTTACCGGTCACCTATCGACCATTGACACCATTGTAGGGGTAGAGTTCTGGGACATGGGCATGGCAGAGAGCAATAAAGGATTTGTACCTTTACAAGAACTTATTGGAAAGCCAGCAGAACTTAATAGGTTGGGTATAATATGGCTAGGAGAGAATCCTATGCATTTCCTACATGTACTGTATTTTTGAGTTACATGTACATTGTATGAGTATTTTAAAATGAGTCAATTTTTGAAAAATACTCAAGGCTATAGCCCATGGTTTTTTCCAAAAAATGGCTCCGAAATCACCCCAAATTTTTATTACATTTTCTGATACATATTGATGTCCTTATGCTGTGTAGAAAGTTTGAGGTGATTCCGACTTCAATTTTTTGAGTTATGGCCATTTTAAGAAAATGTCAAAAATCTGAAAAATACCAAAGGCTATAGCCCATGTTTTTTTCCAAAAAATGGCTCCGAAATCACCCCAAATTTTTATTACATTCTCTGATACATATTGATGTCCTTATGCTGTGTAGAAAGTTTGAGGTGATTCCGACTTCAATTTTTTGAGTTATGGCCATTTTAAGAAAATGTCAAAAATCTGAAAAATACCAAAGGCTATAGCCCATGGTTTTTTCCAAAAAATGGCTCTAAAATCACCCCAAATTTTTATTACATTTTCTGATGCATATTGATGTCCTTATGCTGTGCAGAAAGTTTGAGGTGATTCCGACTTTAATTTTTTGAGTTACGGCCATTTTAAGAAAATGTCAAAAATCTGAAAAATACCTAAGGCTATAGCCCATGGTTTTTTCCAAAAAATGGCTCCGAAATCACCTCAAATTTTCATTACATTTTCTGATACATATTGATGTCCTTATGCTGTGTAGAAAGTTTGAAGTGATTCCAACTTAAATTTTTCGAGTTACGGCCATTTTAAGAAAATGTCAAAAATCTGAAAAATACCCAAGGCTATCATTAAATAAAAATAAAAATAATCTGAAATATTCCCACGCTCGGAGAAAAAATCAGAAAAAATTCCAAAAATTAAATTAAAAAAATTTGAAAATATTCCCACGCTCTTGGAAAAAATTAGAAAAAATCATTAAAAAATAGAAATAATTCAAAAATATTTCCATGCTCTCGGAAAAAATCACAAAAAATTAAATTAAAAAAATCTGAAAATATTCTCATGCTCTCGGAAAAAATCAGAAAAAATTCCAAGAATAAAATAAAAATAATCTGAAAATATTCCCACGCTCTCAGAAAAAAATCATTAAAAATACAAATAATTTGAAAATATTCCCACGCTTTTGGAAAAATCAGATAAAATTGCAAAAGTAAAAATTAATATAATCCGAAAATATTCCCATGCTGTTAAAAAAATCAGATAAAATATAAAAATAATCCAAAAATATTCCCACACTCTTGAAAAAAAATCCAAAAAAATTCCAAAAATTAAATTTAAAAAAATCCGAAAATATTCCCACGCTCTCGGAAAAAATCAGAAAAAAATTCCAAAAATAAAAATAAAATAATTTGAAAATATTTCCACTCTCGGAAAAAAATCAGAAAAAATTCCAAAAATTAAAATAAAAAAATTCGAAAATATTTCCACGCTCTCGGGAAAAAATTAGAAAAAATCATTAAAAAATATAAATAATCTAAAAATATTCCCACACTATCAAAAAAAATTAGAACAAAAATCATAAAGTATAAAAATAATCCAAAAATATTCCCACACTCTTGAAAAAAATTCCAAAAATTAAATTTAAAAAATCCGAAAATATTTCCACGCTTTTAGAAAAAATCAGAAAAAATTCCAAAAATAAAAAATGAAATAATTCGAAAATATTCCCACACTCTCGGAAAAAAATCAGAAAAAATTCTAAAAATAAAAATAAAATAATCTGAAAATATTCCCACTGTCTCGGAAAAGATCAGAAAAAATTCCAAAAATTAAATACGAAAATATTCCCACACTCTCGGAAAAAATCAGAAAAACTCATTGAAAAATAAAAATAATTTAAATATGTTCCCACGCTCTCGGAAAAAATTCCAAACATTAAATTAAAAAATCAAATATTCCCATGCTGTCGGAAAAATCAGATAAAATCATTACATAAAAATTAAAATAATCCGAAATTTCCCACACTCAGAGAAAAAAATCAGGAAAAATTCCAGAAATTAAAGTAAAAAAATTTGAAAATATTCCCACACTCAGAAAAATCAGAAAAAATCATTAAAAAAATTAAATTAATCTGAAAATATTTCCACGTTGTTGGAAAAAGTTATTAAAAGAAAAAAATTTATGGCCCATGGTTTTTTCCAAAAAATGGCTTCGAAATCACCGCAAATTTTTATTACATTTTCTGATACATATTGATGTCCTTATGCTGTGTAGAAAGTTTGAGGTGATTCTGACTTCAGTTTTTTGAGTTATGGCCATTTTAAGAAAATGCCAAAAATCTGAAAAATACCCAAGGCTATAGCCCATGGTTTTTTCCAAAAAATGGCTCTGAAATCACCCCAAATTTTTATTACATTTTCTGATACATATTGATGTCCTTATGCTGTGTAGAAAGTTTGAGGTGATTCCGACTTCAGTTTTTTGAGTTATGGCCATTTTAAGAAAATGCCAAAAATCTGCAAGGAAATCACCCCAATTTTTTACAATAATTACATAATTACATGTACATGCACTTGTACATGTATGTAGAAAGTTTGAGCTGTTTTTGACAGCTAATTTTCTTTTGTTAGAGTTAAGTATACCTTTTTGTACACATCCAATGTTTATATACATGTATCTAATTGTAGGCCTATATTAACTGTGTCTCTAATTAATCAAACAACGAATCCTTCAGTTAATGATGATAGCAGTAGCACAGGGGGCGGAGAGAGTGGAGGAGGGGGCGTGGCTAGCAGAGAAGAGTCCATAGTCGATAATACGAAATCACGATCAGGCGCATCAAGCAAAGTGTAAGAAAATTTTTTTAAAATTATTTAAAAATATAATTTATTAGTAAAAAAGCGAAAAGTGAGAAATTGGACGACCTGACTGTAGAGGAGCCAGAGTCTCAGCCACGCCCACCAGAGGGAGTCCTTCCTCCTGATTCAGGACTGATGGAACACATGACTCACGTACAACGAAACATACAACCACTGGCATCAGTACAGGACCAAGCAGAGAGGCTAGCTATGTGAGTGGATGATACATTAAAAGACATGTGTACATGTACATGTACATACAGTATAGTGCAATAAAATAAAAATGCACATGTACATGTACATGCAATAAAATTAAAATCCACATGTACATGTACATGCAATAAAATAAAAAGGTACATGTACATGTATAGCTAGAACCTACTGTGTGCAGTGAACCTCTAAAACAAACTTCTTTTTATACGTACATTTTTTACATGTACATGTACTTCGACTGCATGTGCACTACTTAACTAGCACCTTTACTATAATTATAAAAAATAATCGTAAAAAATACAATTAAAATTGGAGCCAGTTTTTATAGAAAAAACAAATTTAAAATGACTCAACAAGTTTAATATTATTATCATTAGTCATTTTTTATGTCAGTTATGTTTCTCAAGTGATGGGTGGGGCCGTCAGTCGCAGCACTAGTATACCACAGGACCTTCCAATATCAAAAATACAAACCATTAATCGTACAAACCTCGTCCCAATCGGCAACATCAATAAAGGATCATTTCAACACCGCAGTCTCCTTTATAAAGTACTAGCAGACGCTATTGGTATCCCGTGCACACTCACTCGTGGAGAGTATGGAAGATATTGGAACACGGTCCTCGTTAACGAGGGGGAGTGGCTCATTGATCTGATGTACACGCCCGGTAAATTATTGGGAGAGCAAGAAGCGAGCTATTACAAATCAATTTAAACTTTACATGTATTTTAATAATAATAACAATAATAATAATGATGATACATGTAATTATAATATTATATAGAGCTTGAAATTATTATAATAATTACATGATTGTTTTAAGTATTATCTTTTTCTCATTGAATAATTATAATACGTGAAAACAATTACTTAGTCACTATCATCATCGTTAGACGATAGTTCAAACTCCTCAATTCTGTCTCTCTCTTCATCATCACTATTACTACTACTGCAGCTGCTCAATTCCTGTCTTTTATTTTTAGAATTAACCTGCTTTCCTTTTCTCTTCTTTTTATTCCCTTCCCCTACTTGTACGTCCTCTTCCTACAATTATGAAAAAAATATTTTAAATTTTAAAAGTATTTCAAAATTCAAATTTTGGTCATCAAAAAATCCCAAAAATAAGTTAAAAATTTAATTCTGATCATAGATATTAGAGTTACTATTTGCAAGTACTAGTTTTTTTTGCGAGTGGCTTTAAAATCGCAAAAAAATTAGTACTAGCATTTATTAATAATTTAGGCTGTTTATTAATAGTTATTAATTTAAAAAAGAGCAAAATCGCAAAAAAACAGCATAATATTGCTAAATCAATACCATTAACAATATTCTCTTCCTACAATTATAAAAAAAGTATTTCAAATCCAAACTTCAAATTTTGGCCACCAAAAATCCCAAACTTACTTCTGATTCATCTACCTCCTCCTCCTCCTCCTCCCCTTCCTCCTGTTTTTCTTCCTCTTCTAACTGCTTCTGTACAGCGACCCACGTCTCATAAAAGCTCTTTAACGGGTTCTTTTCAGCTTTACGCTCTCTCTCCCAGCACTCCTGGAAGAGGAGGGAAAGGATCAATAACACCAGCTGGTCTTCATATCATGTACACATACATGCTTATGCTAACATGCTTATGCTAACATGTTTCATAGCTATTGACTTACGACTTGGTCTTTGTCTTTAGGAGAAAATGTTACTTCACTTCTCTCCTTCATTAACAGCTTACTAGTCTCTTCACTCTGATAACAATAATAACAACAACAACAACAACAATAATAATAATAATAATAAAATCACTTTTTCAATTATTTGTTTGATGTGATGCTTAAACCAACTGATGGACGAAGACTTCATTATCTTCCGTAGCTTAAAATAAAATAAATAATAAGAGGATTTAGATTAATTAAACAAACGACACTTGCTCTTACCCTAGCTATGGTTGGGAACGACATCTCCGGGTAACTGATGAGATGAGATTGACCGGATAAGAGTTTAATTAACAGCTCCATACACCAATTTAGTATCGAACTCTAATTAAAAGGAAGATGTGAAATATTAAAAGAGAGAGAGGGGGGGTGAAGGACAGGGAAAGAGGAAAAAACATTGAGTGAGAGGAGATGGATTATCTATGGGGGAGAGAGAGTGAAGTAGGACAACACAGGAAAGGGTGGGCCGGTTTGTAAGGAGGCTGCTAATCAAATAAATATCAGGGGACAGGAAAAATAAAGACATTCTATAAAATTAAAAGAACCGGCCAACAGGAAGAATTAGGACAATTATTACACACACAAGTAATTAGTCAATGAAAGCAAAATTAATTAATGACAATATATAAATCATTGCTTTTATTAAAGCATGAAATATTCACACCAGTTGTAACAGAGACATTTAATGAAAACAGAAATTCAAAGAATCAAAATAAAAGTAATTTCTTAGGACAAACATAATACGTCAAAGATCAATAGTCCGCTTCAAAAACAAGCCATACTAAACTATGGAGTATAAAGGAATGATCCATATCAAGAGAAGGAAGCAGCTGTGAGGTCAAATGAGATTATTTTGACTGACAGCAATTAAAACTTTATCAATAAAAAAGGATCACACAGTGTCTATACCTTATTACGTAACACTACGTGAAAATGCATAAGAACTACTAGAAGAATGCAAAACACTTGAAGGGGCTCAGCCCCTGAGCCACGCTATTGCTGTGCTGTAATGACCTTCCTTGCTGCTATACAGTTTGGTCTTGTCTTGCTGACCGTTTGCTGCAAATAAAGACAAACTTGCTATTTAACTTTGATAATAGTTAGATGACCCTATCCCCGTACAAACAGATGCACTTTCACTTTGCCCAAAAACAACAAAATATATAAATAAAATTGTTTTTGTGTTAGGAGAAGGAGGAGCTAACTTGTGTTGTTTTGCTTCCAATTTGGTTTTTCTTTAACTTTAGAGTGCACAACAGACTAGGGGACTTCCCCACTCCTCCCTTAGCTCCGCCCCTAGCTCCACCCACTTTACCAGAAGAACTACTCTCTAATATCTAAAATACAAAAATACACAGCACATGTACAGTCGTACATGTACATGTACACAAACGTACTTCAAGAATTATCGGGGCTAAAGGAATGTACGTGTTGGTTTCCATGGCAACTTCGACAAGCATCCTCACAACATGGAGTCTAGCCGGAACAAAAGCCGACGAAAAAGTAGAAAGGAACTGGGCGACGCCCATTGCTACCATGGTAACGGGATAAATTAAAGGAGAGAGGGACTCGTGACAGTTTGAGGATGAGAGAACAGAAGTGAATAGCTCGAGAGAATGCATAAAAGGCCAAGTAGCAACAGCGACAGTTTTGTTATCGAATGCACTCCGGAGTTGATTCGCTAACTGTCTCGTGTATATGAATATTAATTGGTAGGCGTGGTCAGGAGAGAGGGAGAGGAAATCAATGAGGCAGCCGCACATGAACCGAATGTGAGATATGGTTTTAACATTTGTATATTTACTGTTCCTTATATAGGCAAGATAAAGGGACTAGAGGAAGAGAAGAGAATAACAACAACAACAACAACAACAACAACAATAACATACCTTCAAAAGATCTTCTTGCTTATGGTAGTTCATACTGATGAATATTTTCCTTAGAATAAGAAAAGAGAGTACGGTCGTTCCATCTTCACCAGGACTCCCTCCATGGCTCCATATTTTAATGAGATGCTTGCAAAGGAGTCTGGAGAGCTTTGGGAAGCAGCAGTAATATATCCAGAGACCCTCAACATGACGCAATAAAGCACAGACCATGGTGGAGTCCGTGACACCTACAAGCAACTGAGAGAGAGAGAGAGAGAGAGAGAGATGGCTATACATGTACATAGTGTTTTTGATAAGGAATTAAAATACGTATAATGCTATTGACCAAGCACCAAACAGTATATTATACCTACAAGGTTGGCCTCACTCTACTCTAATTAAACTGAATTTCATTCGCATTTTGTGTCCTAAACGAACCAGTTTTTTTTTACTTCAATTTCATCAAAAAAATACCTGAGAATTAGTATTATTTTTATGAATTAAGTTAGTCTAATATAATGACCATTACGTGCTTCAATTATTCGTATAAGAAATAACAATTGGCCCACTATTATAGTATAAGGGTGAGGACATGAGGTGGGTATAGCTTTAAGCTATCAATTCCACTGGACGTACACCATAATACAACAAAGTCAATGTTTGCACAGACAAAGGGCCTAGCCCAGCTGTAACTCTCACAGGAAATTCCCTCCAACACCACCCACCCACCCATACACACACACACACTGATAGACACGCCCCCTCAATCATACTTGGATAATATCAACGAGATAAGATTTGATGACCAAGCGCAAACGCCCCCACTTCTTGTTAGTAGATGGTAGTGAAAACCTGTAAAAGTGTGGGCGGTGTTAATTAGGGACCATATTTAAATATATTTACTATGCAAAGCATGAGTATAGAAACCTCTTCAAGACACTTACTATTTGATTCTCAAGTTGTGTACGTGTGACTGATAATAAAGGTGTAACAGGATGAGATGTACATGCATACATGAGTATGTGGTTGTGCGATTATTTATTGTTTTGTAATTGTTAGTATTGTTTTTAAATCGTAATTAGTTAACTATGACAAGTTATCCTTACATGCGTGAAAGGATAATTGGCAGCGTGTGTCATTACAAATAAATAAATGAAAGTCAAATCCTTTTTATTCACAAGCTAGTTTTATTATTATTATTATTATTATTATTATTATTATTATTATTATTATTTATTGTGACTATAAATATGGCTTCCCAGCAGCTAGCACAAGGACATCGATTATTAATAAAAAGATTCACAGATAAGAACACACATACATGTACATGTACATGTACACAATTATAAAAAGACCTACTCTATCACATGCATCTAATGTACGATTGTACGTGTTACAATGTCAAAAAGGAGGGAGACAAATAAAGTGTGGCAGGTGCTTTTAATGTGGTTTACTTGGTAGAAGATGAAGGAGGCAATGGTAAGTGATGCTCTAATGTCTGACAAACAAACTGGAGGCAAGACATAATAAGAGAATTGAATACTAAAGGAGAAAGAGAGAGAGAGAGAGAGAGACAGAGAGAGAGGAAAGAGAGAGAGAGAGAGAGAGAGAGAGACAGAGAGAGAGGAAAGAGAGAGAGGTTAAATAATGTGACATTTAATTAAGGGAGGACACTACGCCCAACTCTGTCGATAGTCAAACGCTAGAGTGTTGGCCACAGTCGGTTACTAACTCTTAGTCTGCCTACCCACCTAGACTTCTTTCCTGGCTACTTTCCTTGCATCAAACCTGTCCTCAATCCCTTTACTCAGAAACACCAAATTATCATACCATGCAACAATATAAAGAACCTTTTACAGTTACTGTGTTAGCATGAAAGCCATGGTGAACAGCAGGCTAGGTAGTCCGGGCTTAAGAACCGGAACTGGGGGTTAAAATGTTTTTAATGGCTGCCAAACTCTCACCTCCCTTCCTGCCTTAAAAAGCTGTTGTTACCAATATGGCTTGTATAGTTACATGTGTGCTGATACTAAATACATACAGGGCCTATGACTATTATGTAACAAGAAAGGGTTTAAAACAGCTGCTAATGACAGCTTACTTGCTCCATCCTGTATTAGGTAGTGGTTGGAATGAGGCAGCAGTGGTTTGGTTTGTTGTTCTTCTCCGGATTTAATGATAGAGACAATGGCACAACGAAGAGCAACTGTCAGCTCAGTGAGTGAAGTGATTGAACGAGACTGTAAAATGAAAAAAGAAAAATAATTTAGAAATCTTTTAAAAATTCAATTTTGATCAAAATCAGTTCAAGTGTCTATACGATAAAGTATATGTATCAGAAAATGTAATAAAAATGAAGAATTTTCTTTTTCCAAAACTTGGCCAATATCCCTGTACTATACTACAAGCTCTTTGGCTCAATTTTTGAGCACTTTAAAAAATTTGAAACAAATTAATTTTGATCAAAATCAGCTCAAACTTGCTACACAACATAAGAACATGTATATGCATCAGAAAAAAATGATTAAAGTGAAGAATTCTCACCTTTTCATTTTTGAAAAAATTTCACCAAAGTCCCTGTACTACAGAGTCTTTGGCCCAATTTTGATCGGAATCAGCTCAAACTTTCTACACGACATAAGTACATGTATATGTGCATTAAAATAGATTATAAAAACAAAGAAGTCTCTTCTAGCCATTTTTGATGAAATAGTCTGTTGTACTATAGTCCATGGGACACAAAGAAAATGCTAGGATGAATGAAAGGAAGGAAGCTATAGTGATAAAGACCTGTATAGTACACAGGACTAATCAGTACAATGAGTCTTTGTACATTGATATCAGTAAGTGTGGGCTGTGAGGATATGGTTTAGTCTAGAGTCAGTCAACCTTGAACAATAAAGTAAAGGCAGAATGAAGGAGAGCCTTCATACAAAAGTAACCTTTTATAAGGAAACCTTTATAATAAAGACGCCTTTATAACGAGACGCCTTTATAATGAGGACATTTTGTAATGTCCCCTGAAATTAGGACACCTCTGTATTAAGGACAGGTAGTGTGGGCCCAATGGTGTCCTTAATAAAGAGGCTACACTGTACATGTATTAAGGGCAGGTAGTGTTGGGCCCAATGGTGTCCTTAATAAAGAGGCTACACTGTACATGCATTAAGGACAGGTAGTGTGGGTCCAATGGTGTCCTTAATAAAGAGGCTACACTGTACATGTATTAAGGACAGGTAGTGTGGGCCCAATGGTGTCCTTAATAAAGAGGCTACACTGTACATGTATTAAGGACAGGTAGTATGGGCCCAATGGTGTCCTTAATAAAGAGGCTACACTGTACATGTATTAAGGACAGGTAGTGTGGGCCCAATGGTGTCCTTAATAAAGAGGCTACACTGTACATGTATTAAAGACAGGTAGTGTGGGCCCAATGGTGTCCTTAATAAAGAGGCTACACTGTACATGTATTAAGGACAGGTAGTGTGGGCCCAATGGTGTCCTTAATAAAGAGGCTACACTGTACATGTATTAAGGACAGGTAGTGTGGGCCCAATGGTGTCCTTAATAAAGAGGCTACACTGTACATGTATTAAGGACAGGTAGTGTGGGCCCAATGGTGTCCTTAATAAAGAGGCTACACTGTACATGTATTAAGGACAGGTAGTGTGGGCCCAATGGTGTCCTTAATAAAGAGGCTACACTGTACATGTATTAAGGACAGGTAGTGTGGGCCCAATGGTGTCCTTAATAAAGAGGCTACACTGTACATGTATTAAGGACAGATAGTGTGGGCCAAACAGTATTCTTAATAAGGAGGCTACACTGTACATGTATTATGGACAGGTAGTGTGGGCCAAACAGTATTCTTAATAAAGAGGCTACACTGTATCCAATAATAGCTATTATTGCTTTTACACAAGAAACCATTAGATACATGTACCTTCCCACTCATCCTACTGTGACATTACTCTTGTCTAACATTATTATTATTATTAGTATTATTATTATTATTGTATAGTAGTAATGTACGACTCAGAACTTTAGTGGATGACGACAATCTGACATTGTTCCTATAGCTAGGAGAAGTGGAGCATCTCTATGACTACCAATTTACTATGATTCATTATTATAGTAGCATTGTATTGCATAGTTATTAATTAATACGTAATAATTGTATGAATTGCTACACATTATGCGTAGTGTGGGCGTTGCTATTTTAATGGATACATGTAGGCCTGTAGACTCATCACGTTTGCTTACAGAGTCAAGAGGAGCATGAAAATGCTTTGCCATTATATCCTTCAAACAAAATGCTGCGTGAACTAATGACAGATTAATGTAAAAGAAGCCAATTTAATGAATTGCTGCACTTACGCCCACTCGCAATAATTGCTGCTATGCTAGGATATAAAGCCCCGCCAACCGTCTAGACTCATAAAGCACTGACTTAGATCTCCTTGTTATTCTTCAATTATGATGGCTGCCTTCACTACCTCGTTCTCTCTTTCTCTGCTGGTCTTCGTTATTTTCGTTTTAGCTTCTTGGGGAGCGGTCTCTTCAACTCAGTCTTGCAGCGACTTAGCTTATGATGATAGCTGTGGTAAGCTACTCAACTTGTAAACAGCAACAATAACCATTTGTACTTTATAATAACTGTGCCATAAGTAGCTCTATTATTATTACTGATTGCCTTTTGGCTGTTAGCCATTTTTCTGTTTAGTGGTGGTTTGCAGAGGCTGAGTTAGATCTATGTATATATATATAGTAGACCTTTACTGAGCACAGCCTTGATGCACATGCATAATAGTCTAGTTTTAATATTAAATTTTTAATACATAATAATGTGCATGCATCGTATTGATCTATACTAAGTAATCAATTCTTGTGCAAAGACAGTTAAGGAAACTACAATAGTGAAAGTGTTTTTCTTATTATTTGTGATTACAATGTTGTTGCTAAAAATCAAATTAAGCCTCAAACTTGAATTACAGTTTCCTTGTACCATTATAGGTGATGATGGCCCTAAAGCATCTCAGTTGCTAAGATATGATAAAGTTCAGTGTCACTCTGGAGGAGAGGCTGTATCAGTGGCATGGTCTACTAATACTAGTGGCGACAGTGCGGCAGAGGATTCGAGTATAACACTTGAATATACATGCTATGTGAATGAAAGCAAAGTAAGCTATAATGCATTTTTAAAAGGCTAGCATTCATTATTATTTATTTATTTGTAGGTTTCTGATTTCATTCAATACTTTAGCAAAGATTTGAATCACTCGTCTCTGATAACTAAAAGTGAAGTCTTCCCCTTTGCAGACTATTGCGTGTTTAGTGGGTGCATCTCTTACGACGACTGCTGGTATAATATGAGCACATTTGTTAATAGAACATGCAGAAATGGTAAATGAAAATGAAAAAGCTACGAGTATAGTTTTACTGACATTCTGTCATTTCATGCACTGAATAGATTTGCAAACTAGTAGTGAAGTTATTAGCAGCAGCAGTGAAGTTCTAATTCAATCAAGTAGTAATGTAGCTCAACAGTCAATTCTTCCAATAATTGTTACTTCAACCGTCACTGAGTGTAAGTTGATTGATTGCATAAGCATTGCACTACACCTGCACCTTATAGCTTCTATGTTGACATCCAGTTTTGCAAGGGAATCTCACACCACAATAAAATCAGAATCTATTAGCAATCCATTAGGAACAAGTGAGTGTGGAGTAATGCTGTATGATTGAATGGGAAGAGTGAGTGGATGTAATGAGTAAATTGGTGGAAGCTATATCGAGTAAAGGACTCAGTGATTAGATTATCCAAAAGTGAGCCCAAACAGTCCAATACATATGGCAAATGAAGACATAGAATACAAAAGAATTAGAACTACATTAATTAACATACTGCTTGTGTTGAATAGAGAGATGGATGTGATGTCATTTTAAATGCAAGAGATTGCAAACAATTATTGCTCTTTGTTTATCCTTTTAGGTAGCTCTTATTATGCAACATCCTTGAAAGCTTCTCCTTCTTCACTTCCTCCACCATTTTTGCCAACGTCTCCTTTTCCAGAGACTATTGATCCAGTAATTGCAACTACCTTAACAGCAGGCCTAGCTTTTCTGATACTGCTAGTATTTGTTATAATAATGCTGATATTACTTAGTGTTGGTTATTGGAGAAGATACAATAAAAGGTATATAAGAGGGGAAGTGTGTATAGAGAGTCAACATAATTTATTGCTCTTATAATAGCAGGGAAGCCCTCCCAAATTCCTAGTAATTACAATCAAACAGTCAATTTGCATGTGGTAAATCGTTAACTAATTAGCTTCATTGGTATCCCATATGTTGACCAACTACTGTACTTAATGAGCTATGAATTGAAATGTAGCATAATGTATTGTACAGTTACTGTATTTATTGTACTATTACAGGAGAGATGAGGAAGAGCCTTACTACATTCCAAGCTTAGATTTGGTAAGTAAACAACTATTATAAGACACGCTTTGGTACACTTCCTTAATTACACACCTACATCCAAGCATGTATACTTCCTGCATATCATTACATGCAACAATGCCTTTGCTTCCAATTTTAAATGCATTAAGGAACAGCAACAAACTCAAATGTATGCATATCTAGTTCATAACTGGATTATACAAACTGTTCCTTCTCATTCCAATGCATTACGTAATATCAAAAGGAAATCCCCATCAGATCATGTGACAATATACGCATTATACATGTAGCTACAAAATTGCATGATTTTCATTCCATCTGTTCTTTGTAGAAGTCAGATTACACGTTTATTGAGCTCGGAGCCTCAACACTGTCTATTGTTACAGTCATCCAAGATTTGCAACCACCACCTCCAGCAGCAAGAGAGAAAGTTCCTCTGCTTAATATTGTACCCGCTCAAAAGAACATTAGTAATGTAACAAATAACAAATTATTGCCGGAGAGTCAAACTGATGACAAACAGAAATTGGAGGCAACATTTATTCGAGATAGAGAGCAAAGTTGCAAGTCACTCAGTACTTCTGAGGAGGATTGTTCAATTTCCATCAGTTCTACTGACAATATAAATAAAATGAAACTATTGTCATTAGCTTCGAGTACTGATTCCGGTTTTACTAATGGTACAGCAAGTACTGATGATGAAAAATAGATTAGCTCATAACAAAATATAGTCTATCATAGCATGCTGTTTGTTCTTGTAATCAAATTTTGTATCACTTTATTACATTATTTTTATCAAATTATTTTCATTATACAAAATTTAATTCCTAGACTATAATATGTAGAAGCTCTGAGCCCATTGAAATGAAAATGATTGTAAAGTTTCTTCAAAAATTTAGAAAATTGATTGGCATTAGGATGTAGGATGACGTAGATATGCAATTACCGGCATTATTATCTTTGACTCAAAGCAACTTTGCTCAAAGTGTGAACCACAAAAATGCATGCAATGATAAAGCAAGGCGTGGTAACGACAGAGAAGGCCTAAGGCTAGTTAATTTATAGCTAAAAGCACTGAGCAAAAGAGCAAAAGAACTCAAAGAGCAAAAAGACCCTTCTCTCTTTTCCTCTCTTTCTCTATCTCTCTCTCCTTTCTCCCTTCGGTCTTAATCTTTGTGATGAAGCTCGAGTTTCTGGCACTTTATGTTGTTCTATTCGGCTGCATGTGCATCTCATCAGCAAATATTTGCTGTACTAGTAACTTCGATCTATGTAGCGGTAAGTTTTCGTGTCTTTGCCACTAGTCTGCTTTATGATCAAAGTTATGATTGTTCATTTATAATGTAAACTATTTATCATAACAGTGTGTATTGTGCTACAGACTCAGCACTATCACTCACTGAGTGAGTCTAAAGAGTGCATGATAAAATTGATGAAATCATGTTTATCTAACAGATCTAGATTTGCCACTGATCTGCACAAAAAAGGACTATAAGTAGCACTCATAGCATTTGTATAATGGAAACTGATTCCCCCATGTCTAAGGCCCCGTTTACACTAATCCACTTCACTGAATCAGAGTTGTTTTTGCTACTATCAAAGCCACTTATGCATGTATAGTTAGTTTTGGTATCAAACCTTTTGCCTAAAGGCAGACCAACATTTCCTCTAATGTTCAGTTCAAGTATAAGCTTCAAAAGACGGCTAAGACAGTTGCACTGTCACAAGAGGATGTTAGACCTGCATTCTTGTCTGCAAACACTTCTTATATGATGCCTATCACTTGCACTCACATATTCGTGTACAATGACTCGTGAAATTTCATTAGCTTAATTGGCTTGTGCCATGGTAACATCATGTGCAACCATTGCTGTGGCATGCAGCACTGATTAGAATATGCAATTAACATTACTTAGTATAAACAAGTCTTTTATATTGTAGATGATCCACAATTGCAAGATACAGGAATTTTTGATATATCATTGTCATGTTATAATTCAACCATACATTGGAACAAAAATGAGGACAGTACAAACTATGATCTGAACCTTCATGAAACCTGCTATAATGTAACAACTGGAGAAATGGTATGATAATAAGATTATATGGGAGCTAATCATTTATCTCACTCTCTCTCCATGTCTCAGCTTCCTGATTATCCCAATTGCCTAATTCAAGGCAAGAGATCATCTGGGAATAAATCAATCAGACATATTGGAGAGTTTGATGATGTTGTGTGTTCATATGGTGGTTGTATTGCGTATGCTTATTGGTACTGCCATAAAAATATTCCTCATATAGGGAACTGCACCAGCCCTACACAAATTAGTAAGTGATGATTTCAATTTGATTGTGTTATGATTTCTCTTTATGCAGCACATACCCTAGAGCAGGCCTCATCATCATCATTAAGTTATTCCAGTAGTGCTCCAGGTTAGTTGCATGCATAGCAATCATCCTGTGGTTAGTCAGGATTAATTCATTTTTAATTGTGTAAGGAAAGGGATTACAATAAGTGATTATAGTTAACTTTAATATTGTAATTGCTTTATCATTATTAATCGTACAGTCCCTGTTCATCAATGTAGAACAATCATTAACTCTCTCCCTTCTCTTTCTTTTTCTTTTCCCTCTTTCAGTTTCTCTGCTTCCCACCATATCTCCTTTACCCTCTTCTCTTCAAGATATTGCTAGCTTTAGCAGTACATATATTGTATCTAGCTCCTCATTTGATGATTCAAAAATGATGTCATCCTTTTCAAAAACAAGTGAAACTTCAGGAACTAGAGAAAGCTACAATGTCTCTACTTCTTTCATGAGCTTGTTTCCATCAATGTCCTCGCCAATTGTCCCTTCAATAACTACACTAGCTAATGGTGAGCGGTCATTATCATTGATTATCTTTTATGAACTGTCTTATTGCAGGTTCACTTGATTTGATTTATGTCCTTGTCAGTTCAGTAGTAACAATGCTGCTATGCGTTTGCGGTCTTTTTGTGATCCTCCTCCTACTACTAATAGCTAAGAAAAAACAAAAATCAAGGTAAGTAAAAAGAAATAAAAGGAAGAACCATCTAATGGCATGTACTCCATTTAAATAGATCAAAGCTAACTACAGATCTCATTCTAATGGATGGACCAAGAATTGTAAGTTTTAAACAGTAACTATATAACGCAATCAACCTTTAAAATTGATTGCAAGCGATCATACATTGCAACGTAAGGTGAAGCCTATAAAGATATAGAAGAATTCTAGTAAATAAAAACAAAAGCCAAGCTTGTATCCAAAACAAGCAATAGTTCACTAATGATGGAATCCACTTGCTGTATTATTATTATTATCTCATGGCCAGACACCCAGACCTGCCAACTGGAAGAGAGGGTTGGCACACATATTGGTATTTTGACCTCAGCTTACTTTGAACTTTTAGACCACGCACCACACAGCACACCTCCTTTGCACAAAAACATGTAACCATCTTTGCCACCCTCTCCTCCTCTTCCTCTATTTTTGGTAGGAGCTTTTCTTTGAAGACTTGAAAGGTTTCTCCCTCCAGTCGGGATCTATGGAAACTGTGTACACCCCATTGGAGGGCGGCTACTACAGCACGAGAGGTCACATTGACACTAGGGACAAGGAGAGTGTCGTCACAGCAGCCTCGAATGAGAACCTACACAAAAATGAAAATGAAGAGATTGAAAGTACAGAAGAAGATGGTAACGAACTGGGTGGAACCAGGGATGAAAATACCGTCGTTAGCAGTGAGGATAGTAATGAGTCATCTTTTGTGTCATCTGGTTCCAGTGGGTTTGGTAATGATGATCCTGGACACTTGCAATTTCATGGATTGACACAGTTAACTAACGGATATGTGGAATCCAATGGATCCGTGGTAGAATCCAGTGGACAGTCACACGAATATGTACAGCTAAACAATGGTCACATGGTAGAGACAACTAACAGACCCACAGAGGCATCTAATGGATACATACAAACAAATAATGGATCCGTAGAATCACACGAATACATCAAAGAAGAATCCAGTGAAGAATCATATGGATATGTACAGGTAAATACTGGAGACATGGATATGAATGGAGACCCGGAAACAAATGGATCCATTCTGTCTAATGGATACATACAGACGAATGAAGACATTGAAATGATGAAATTTAATGGATACATGCAGTCAAAGTCTTTCATAACGAGTGACATTAAATTTGAAAACGATTACATTCCAAACAATGTTATGTAATGAGACACACCCCTAACCACACCCCCTCATTAATTCACATGTTTCACAGGTAATTTGAATAAATCTTTTTATAAAAAAATAACAGCAATAGTTGTTAATTATAGTTAATTAACTAGCAATGCACCAGCATTAGCATTTTTAGCAGCAGAAGCAGTTATTAACTAGTTATTAACTCAATTTTTATTCCTTGTTGATGCTCTTGTATTTGCCATCATTTTCCTGCAAAGAAAAACAAAAAATAAAATAATTCTAAAAAAATTATCATTACTAATTAATTAATGAAGTCTACGTATTATTTAGTTACATCATAGGCTTACATTTATGGTTAGTATATTCTTAAAGTAAGTGAGTTTTGGTACCTTGGGATGATGAGCATCAATGAAAAACCAATAAACAAAAGCTGCAATGAGCCCTCCAAACATTGGGGCAACAAGAGGGACCCACCACCAGTGTCTTATGTTACCACAAAAATCACATCTAGAGAGAGAGAGAGAGAGAGAGGGAGAGGGAGAAAAAAAGATGAAGGAAGAGAGAGGAAGAATGAGATGTTATAGGCACTTTACTTTCGGTCTTTTACTTACAAGAACACTTCCTTGCCCCAGCCAGCCATAGCAGTGTACAGTCTTGGTCCAAAGTCCCTTGCTGGGTTAATGGCGTATCCAGCGTTCATGCCGAATGAAGAACCAATAGCCCACAGTAATAGTCCAATGATGAATGGTTTCAGGCCAGATAGAACCTCAGAGTTCTTGGAGTCAGTCACAGCAAAAATACCAATGACAAGAATAAAAGTCCCAAACAGCTAACATTAAAAATGATTAATTGCTTTTTTCTGTATTTCATTATTTACTTGATCAAAGAACCCGGTACCAATATAGAGATAAGGGGCGGGATAAGTTGCAAATATACCAGCTGTAGCATTAGTCTTACCACCAGCAGCATTAATGGCATCTGATTAAAAAAAGTTCATAAAAATGGACGCTTTATGATGCATATACATACATGTACTTATGTTGTGTAGAAAGTTTGAACTAATTCCAATCAAATTTGAATTTTTTATGAATTTTTAAAGTTTCTCTAAAATCAGACAAAAGTCCCTGTACTATAGTACAGGGATTTTGGCCAAATTTCATCAAAATTGACAAGTAGAGAATTCCTCAATTTTATTATATTTTCTGATGCATATACATGTACTTATGTTGTGTAGAAAGTTTAAACTAATTCCAATCAAATTTGAATTTTTTTACGAATTTTTTAAGTTTCTCCAAAATCAGACAAAAGTCCCTGTACTATAGTACAGGGATTTTGGCCAAATTTCATCAAAATTGACAAGTTGAGAATTCTTCCATTTTCTGATGCATATACATGTACCTATGTTACCTAGAAAGTTTGAACTAATTCCAATCAAATTTTAATTTTTTACGAATTTTTAAAGTTTCTCCAAAATTGGACAAAAGTCCCTGTACTATAGTACAGGGATTTTGGCCAAATTTCATCAAAATTGACAAGTAGAGAATTCCTCAATTTTATTACATTTTCTGATGCATATACATGTACCTATGTTACATAGAAAGTTTGAACTAATTCCAATCAAGATTGCATAAAGTTGTTCAAAAATTCAGCAAAAGTACTATAATAGTACATGGTCCTTGGCAAAATTTCATTAAATTGAAAATGAAAATTGGGCCAAAGACTGTGTACTATAGACTATATAGTACAAGGGACAAAGGCATTGTAACTTATAGTACAAATTTTGGCAAAAATGACAAAAAGAAAATTGTCTACTTTTATTACAATTTCTGAAACTATTTGTAAACATACAAATTCTCTTCACTTTCACTTACCATTGTATATCCCATGAATAAAAGGAGCTGACATAAAAGCACCCAAAAACTGAGACACCCAATACGGGATCACCTAACAACAAAACAACAACAACAACAATAAACAACAGCAACAAGAGTGACATCATACCAATAGCCATTTCATTTTCCCACGGAACGCCATTGCTAGAGTAACAGCTGGATTTAGGTGCCCCCCTGACACACCAGCAGACATATATATACCTATCATCAGTGCTAGCCCATAGCCTATGTTAATGGATCGGAATGTACCAAACTGGTCTGGCGGTTCGCTCAATAAAGTTTGAGCAATAGCACCATTACCAATTACCTAAACAAAGATAATAATAATAATAATAATAATAATAAACAATTATTTGCAAGCAAAAAGGGGTGGGGCTGGTTACTAATTATTATAATTGCTGCAAACAAAGCGGGGCTTTATTTCCTATGCATTGCTCTATTCTAGGCTCACCACTAGGAGAAATGTTCCTAAAAATTCGGCAAGACATTCCTTGAGGTATGCTTTCTTTACGGCGAATTTCCAGGGCTTTGTGACGATATATATGAACCTGTCCAGCTGGGAGGCTATCCCTTGTGAGTCACTGTAGCTAATGGAGGAGGTGGCAGAGTCCAAGAGAGACGTTTTCTCTTCAGCCATTACCTGAAACAAAGTCAATGAAAAACTGCAAATGGGAAAAAGCTTGGACTTGGAGGCTTGGAGCAGCAGAGGTAAGGTCAAGGAGATAACTGACTAATCAGAATAGTTATCTCACGTGGATAATTTTGACCAATCAGATTCCCCAAGTCACATGTTAGTCGAAATGGCTAACAAGGCGTGGCTGAAATTAATCATAGCAGCTGCAAAGTGCAAATTGGCGAAATTGCATTTATCTTTGCTCCTTAGGCCTTGCTAGCTGTTCTCAGTCTGGTTTTTAGTACATTTTAAATATGGTTGCTCCTGTAGGTTCATCTATAGGAAGGAGAAGTACAGCCGTGTCTCTTAACAGGAGAAAAAGAAGAACATTCTCCAACATTACAGCACAGTGGTTCACAGTTCCTCAATTCATCACAAAGCTACTGGAGCTGGTAAATGCAACTCTCTTTTACATTTTTGTGTATGCAACTACAGACTCTGTCTTCTATATCTATCATTCTTATCTTCACTTGGGAGAGTGAGGGAATCAGGGTGACCACTATCAGACAAGATGACTACAATTATAGAAATTATTTCTTCTACTATATTTGTGTTCTCTCAACTTCAGTCCTTTACTCGGTCATTTTGATGATATTAGGCTGGACAGGTGTCCGTCTGCCATCAAAAGCAGTGAGTTATTAAGTGAAGTTAGTAATAAGCTACATTGAGTGGTAATGTTCGTATGAATATCAGCTTGAATAGGCTACTAGCTGCTAACATTTCTAATTGAATTTATTTTAGGAGACAGACATTGCCATATGCATTTTTGTGTATGTAATTTGGAGTCAATTAGTAATATAATAATACTAAACAAAATGATTTATTGCCGAGGAATTGATGTTGGTGATTGGCAGTTGTGTAAAGAAATCACCAATATAAAAATTTACTTCAATCTGAGTATGCTTGATAATATGTGGCACAAAATTCTCAGTTACTTTTCCAATTACTTTGAATATAAAATTTGCCAAATATTACTCTTGCCAATAAATCACTTTTTATGGTAATAAGAACTTCTTTTACATTGTATATCTCTTTTTAGGTTACATTATTGGCAGGTGGTGGTGTCTTGCTATGGCTATTTGCAAACCCATTGATGAGTGGCACCATTAAGATATTAGATAATTCTGTCTATGCAAGACAAAATAATCTGAACACTCTCCAATTGAAGGCAACATCAGTGAGGAAGAAATAAAGAAAGTAAAAGGAGGCTTATTTCTTTTCTCTAGGTTTTAGGCTTTTTCCTTCTTGCCACTTTTATTTTTGACATATTGCTTGGATTCATTGGTCTTAACACTTCAGAGAAACTCAACAATAAATCCGGTCAGATTGAACTTAAAAACTCTCAATCTGTCATAGCAACAGCCAGACTTACTGCACAGCAATCAAACAAGATGGTAAGTAAAATAATTATAGCTAAATTATAACATTGTCATCCTCTCTTTTAGTTACATTGAACTTATTACAAGACAATAACGATAATAATAATAATAATAATAATAATAACAATACTATATCGATAGTAGTATGAGAAAGTTGGTACTTTAAAAGATTATGAGCAGATAAATAATAATAAATTCATTATGTTTATTGAATATTTCTGTAGCCATTAAAAACTATATATATAAATCAGTGGTGCATTACTTATTAGTTCAGGCAACATGAGCCTAGATATAGTTTCTGGACACCGACCTTCATGATGGCAAAAACAAGAGCAATAATCTCAAGTATAACATCACCAGTATAGGCTACTGCTCCCAAAACAGCAAAGAACTAAATAAAGAGTCCAAATAATAATAATGATAAGAATAGAAATGCAACATATTCAGGCTTACACAAGCAGCTTCTAGTGCTGAAAGGTTTAAATCTAAAAATCTGTTCTCTTTGGAGACTGCTAAGTCACGTATACTAGCTGCAAAAACTGCAGCAGAAATTATAACAAAGAATGCCATTATAATAGTAATGATAAGCACCTATAGAATCGATAAAAGACAATAAAGCTAAACACTATTGTCATATGTGTGTCCTTTATCTTACCACAATGGCAGGAAGATCTTGCTTAAAGCAGAACACAACTAGTGAGACTATGGCCCATATAATTCCAAATACTCCAATCACAATTAAAAACTCAAAGGCTGTTAATTGATTGAGCCCATCAGTATTTAAATCAGTAAACTTTACACCTTTACTAGACCAAGCACCAGCTAATACAATTGCTAGGAACAGAGTGACCTGAAGGAGTATGAGTAAAATCATAGAATCTTTGGTAAAATAAAGCTGGTGCACTTTAGACTTACAATTTGTACAACTTTCATTATTATTTGTCCCCACGGCTTCTCTTCAGAAGTAGTTCTGATCATTTTGCGAGAGAATAGCGAGCAAAGAGAGACAAAGAGTGGAACAGAAAGAAAAGGGAGTTGTTTGACAACTTTGATTAGCAAAAGGGTGGGGCTGATAAAGCCTATAGATCAAATGGGCGTGGATCGTTAATAATCGGGTGTGGTTTTGCTGCAGATATGGAGGAGTGGCTGACAGGACACGTTGCATTTGCAAATGATGTTTCCTTTAGCTGTGTACATCATAATCCTCTCGTTTAATTCCTTCTCCACTTATGCTATCCATTTAGATGAAGAAAGAGGAGCAGCTGATTGTGGAAGACCAGGTTTTACTCCATATCCTTCTAGTAATGACTGCAAATGCATAGATAATGCTTATGCAGGTCTCCTCTTATGTCCATTCAACAATGGGACCTTTGAAGCTTCTGTGTTACGTGGAACATGGTTAGGTAACTATACTGTCAATGGTAATAATGAAATACTTGGAGGCACATCTCTATTTTTGCTTTATACTTCTAATCATTCTATTCCACTACCTTCTACTTGGGAAGAGATGCGAGGTGGGGATTATTTTTGTGAACCGTTCCACAGAGAAGGCGTGCTGTGTGGTTCATGTCAGTCTGGCTATTCACAAGCTATCAATTATTATGATTGCATACAGTGTTCATCTGATGAAGCTGTTGCAAATTGGTTTCTTTATTTATCGCTTGAATTCTTGCCAATGACTCTGTTCTTTGGGGTTTTGCTATTTTTTGATGTAAGGACTACATCAGGTCCAGGGACAGCTTTTATATTTTATGCTCAAATGGTTAACACATGCTTTGATATTGGATTGGATAATATTCTAATAAGACTCAGACCTGCACTGAAAAATCTCATTCTTACCTACAAAATTCCATATGGTATCTGGAATCTTAATTTCTTCTCTCTTCTAGCAAAACCATTTTGCTTGCTACACGGAATGGACCTCTATGGTGTTCTTTTAATGAGATACATATCAGCATTTTATCCTTTGCTCCTAATTTTGATTGTAACAATTTTGGTTAAGCTATATGACCGTGGCTACAAGCCAATAGTGTACATCTGTCGTCCTTTCCATCGCTGTCTCGCATTTGCACAGAGGATTGGAAACTGCAGGACATCTGCCATCAATGCATTTGCTATTTTCATTGTTCTTTGCTATACTAAAGTTGTTTTCATTGGATTTGATATCCTTGCCACTAACTACCTATATAACAGCAAAGGTGAGATTGTGGTAAATAATTTGCCTTATTTTGACTCAACCGTCTCATTTTCAAGCCCAATAATGATATCATTGTGCATAGCTACAGCTCTGGTACTATTGATATTTGGTTTTGTATTTCCTATCATCTTGGTTGTTCCATCCTTTCTCCAGTTAGGTTACCGTTTGACAAAATGGGAATGTTTTGCAAACTTTATGCCATGGGGTCGTATGCAGGAGTTCCTCCAGCAGTTTCATGGCTGCTATAGAGATGGAACTAGTGAAGGAGAAAGGGAGTACAATGTTTTTAGTGATCGACGTTTTTTCTCTTCACTATATTTACTGATACGACTCATCATGTTCTTAACCTATGCTTATACACCCAATGATGCCTATCAGTATTCAATTCAGACAGTTCTTTGCTTTGTCATGATTTTCCTACTTGCTATCTTCAGGCCTTTTAAGAAAAATCGTGACAACATCCTAAACATTAGTATGTTTTGCTTGCTAGGGACAATATCTTCATTAATGGCATTCAATGAATATGAAATGTATGTCATGTACGAAGACATATCCATCTACTTGCTCCTTTGCCAATATGTACTGATGATCTGTCCTTTAGTAATGGTGACAATTTACTTCACTACCAAGTTACTAAAGAGGTTTTCAAAAAATGTTAAACAGTGCAGGAAGAAAAGAAGGCAATCAAATGATCCTTTGAGGTCTTTATATGGTCATGGCCAGAATAATCCACAGTCTTCAATCAATACTGAAGCAAGTGAGGAGGAGTTGGATAAAGATTTGCCTGATTTTTTAGACTTTACGGAAGAGACTGGTCGCCTGAGGGAGAGGGATAGCTTGTGGCAGGTGATCCAAGAAGATGAGGAGGAAGTTAAAGGAAGTGATGGGAGGAAGCTACTGTCCATAACTGAGGCTACGAGTTACGGTACTATAATAACCGACTAATTTGATATTATTTTTAATTTTATATAAAAAAGAAAAGGCTCTCTGTAATTGTGTTTATTGCAAATTTTTATCTATTTCTTGTGAAAATGTAAGTTTTGCCAGCAACTGCGTGGGCGTTACTAGATTAAAGTGAGTGGAGCCATAGATATTAAAGGCCTTTTCACACTGGCACAGTTTTCAAAGCGCTTTGATGTGCTTTGTTGATACAGCTGAAATAATGTGCATTGATCGTGTTTACACTAGCAGCTGAATTATGTATCATTTTGTGTTCTTGTTGCCATTGGTTTACATTGATCGAAGCGCATCACTTCACATCAATCCACCTCTGGAGGTGAAGTGAGAGTGATGCGCATCAATGCGCATTAATTGAAAACCACTTTAGTGTGAACACGATTAATGTGCATCAATGCGCATTACTTGTGCCAGTGTGAAAAGGCCTTAAATGACAGGGATTGGAAACGGAAGCGTGGGCGTAGCCCAACCTCCAT
>NW_003546254.1:243929-267786 GCF_000090795.2 Amphimedon queenslandica | reverse complement strand
GATGCTCGTACATGTACAAACCCACATACAGGAGAGTGGGCGGTAGCAAATACTTCCAACTAAGAAGACGGGATAACTAAAAACGAACAATCAAGTGACAGGCCTAAGTAGGTGGGTGTGGCTTACAATCATTCCTCCTCCCAGGAGGGACACAGGGAGGAGCAGTTCAGCTGGAACTATTGAGGACATTCTTGAAACGTGTCTTTGAACAGTGAACATTATACTCCCGGTATTGACCCATCTCTAATTAAAGCACACAATTCTAATTAATGCACGGGTACTCTAATGACTGCACTAACACTGAATGAGAATATCCCAAGTGAGAAACGAAACTCCAGGTCCTCCCGAAAGTCTTTACAAAGGTCCTTACAAGAGATGGTTCTTGAGACCAGAGGAGGCTCGAGCTGGTACTCAGTTACTTGCTCTTGAGTGAGTCCTAAAAGTTGCTGATAGTCCGAGACGATGGTTGAACAAGTGGTACGATGGACGTCACCTAGTGTCGCTGGACAGAGGCTGGTCAGCTGCTTCTGTACCGACTCGTCAATGTGAGAGTAGAGTCCAGCCTTGAATGTCTCTGTCTTTGTGTGGTCGAAGTCTTCTTGAGGCTTATATTCATCAGCTACAGCTGGAGAGAGAGAGAGAGAGAGAGAGAGAGAGAGAGAGAGAGAGAGAGAGAGAGAGAGAGAGAGAGAGAGAGAGAGAGAGGAGAGAGAGAAATAGAATAATATATTAGATAATGAGTGGGGGAGATGTGCAAAAAGGAAGAGAAAAAAGGAGGAGAGAGAGAAAGGGAGAAAACATGAAAGCAACTTAAAAGGAAGCTATTATAAGAATACTTACTAGCTATATGTCCCAGTATTCCTTCCATTGCTGCTTGAACTCTTGACTCCAACTCAGCCGCCATTGACTGCGTCTTCTGTATTGATCTCTGATACACAAGATGTCCTTTATCATTCAAATTTTGCTGCTTAGAACAAATCTCCTGCAATTCGCTTTGTATTAAAGAACTAAGCAGAGCATAAAAACAGTAATACACGTTAATGTTTATTTTTACTTTTTCTGAGTTGCTTGTTCGCTTTCAAAGTTAAGAAGTTCTTCCAATTCGAGGACAATCTCTAGACCTCGTGAGTGGTGCTGCTCGAATTTTGTCTTAATCGCCGAATTTGATAAGCACTCTTTAAACTTTAACTCAAATCTCTCAAACTCAAGAAGACGTCCCTTGTAGCCATCGTGAAGTCCCCTGCCTAATAAATTAATAATAATAATAACAACAACAATAAAAATGATAATAGAAAACAAGGAAAAATACATTCTACACCTGTACATAAAGATAATTTTTAAAAAATTCTAATAATTCATTTTACCCAAGTCGCTCTGATTTTCTCTCTGTCTGTTTCTAATCGTTACAACTTCTTTAGCCGAAACGAAATAAACTCTCTCCCTAGCAGTGTCAGGGTCTATGACTGAGAGTTGGTTTGAGAGGAAAGAGATGTCGTTCTCCAAATGTTGTTGCTTGACCTCTTCCACCATCGAGGGCTCTTCCTCAACACAAACGTCCCAGCGATTGTTTAAAATGAATATATTCGGGCGGGAGAGTCTTTCGCTAACTCGATGAAAGAAATTCTTTTCCTGAGAGACAAAAATCAGAATCAAAGATGACTGAATTATGGGTATTAATAATAATGAAACAATGGCTGATATTCTAAGAGTGCTGTTAACAAAAATGTCACCAAACAATATCAGCACAATATGTTCAATGCAGCAGCTGAAATCACTACATTAACTATACCAAAATTGTAACAAAATAAACAATATGTACACAAAAAATAATTTGCGCTTGTATTCCAAATTTACTAATTAATTTTTAAAAGCAGAGCGCCAGCTTGTTTGTCCTGTAAGAGCGGAAACGATAGCAGGATCCAAAGACGACTATTGACCCAACAAGAGGTAATTAGGGTACTCTAATTTGCCGGCTGGAAACACTCCCCTGCAGTCCGACCGCAACAAACAGCCCAAGACATATTTTTAGTACAGTCAAACCGAAGGCAGTGTACCATTACATCATAGGGGTTATTTGGTTAAGAGTTTTCATTTATTTTATTAGTTTTACTTAGCATACGAGAGAAAGACAAAATAATACTGTATTACGTAACAGCATTGGCTTTCTATCTTGAACAAAGCAAAAGGCTAATGGAATTATAGAAATAATGTTTTCATTCAAAATACATACAAAGACTATAGATACACTCTTTCATGTACATGTATGTACATTTAAAGAGGTACACGTAATAGTGAAAAATTAGAGAGATTTCTTCTGATGACTAATTATAACGTCGTAAAGAAGGGCCAAAGGATCAGATCTGTTGTGTCTTACGCTAATAAAATAATACTAATAATATTTCTTACGGCATTCATTAATGTCGACTCAGCATTAGATACGAGGACGAAAACATCAGCGTCTAAACAATGCGAGTTTATCCAGTCATCAACGTCGGGATTCATATCAATACCAGGACTGTGAAAAAATGATAAATAATAATAAAAATAAAAATAATAATAATAATAATAAAATAGTAATAATTATTAATAATAAGATAAGATTAATTACACGTACTGTATGTCAGGCTAGGTTAAGATTTGGTAGAAATTAAAATGAAAAATAAAAATAACAATTAATAATAGTAAATTAATATTTCTTACCTGTCTACGAATTCCACATCTTCTTGGAGTAAAGCACACTTCTCCTTTGGCCAGCAAACCCTGAGGAGACTGTTAGTGGAGAGACGTTCTTTATGCAATGAATTAGCCAATTGCTGAAGGGACTGGAATGGAAGCAAAATATCAATGATAATAAAAAACAGCATTTGCGTGTACTTTTATATCGGAGTGTTCGCCAGATCCAGGTACAATTACATATCCTTTGTCTTCATCAACTCCAATGACTGACAGGAAGCAGTTTGTGGTATGTCCTATGCCAGCAGGTAGGACTTTATCATGAAGGAGAGCATTCACAACAGTGCTTTTACCATTGGAGGTACGACCAAAGAATGCAACCTATTGTGACATCATATGACATCATGAATAAGTCCATTGTACATGTACAGTGTAGCCTCTTCATTAAGGACACCGTTGGGCCCATACTACCTGTCCTTAATGCATGTACAGTGTAGCCTCTTTATTAAGGACACCATTGGGCCCAAACTACCTGTCCTTAATGCATGTACAGTGTAGCCTCTTTATTAAGGACACCATTGGGCCCAAACTACCTGTCCTTAATGCATGTACAGTGTAGCCTCTTTATTAAGGACACCATTGGGCCCAAACTACCTGTCCTTAATGCATGTACAGTGTAGCCTCTTTATTAAGGACACCATTGGGCCCAAACTACCTGTCCTTAATGCATGTACAGTGTAGCCTCTTTATTAAGGACACCATTGGGCCCACACTACCTGTCCTTAATACATGTACAGTGTATCCTCTTTATTAAGGACACCATTGGGCCCACACTACCTGTCCTTAATACATGTACAGTGTATCCTCTTTATTAAGGACACCATTGGGCCCACACTACCTGTCCTTAATACATGTACAGTGTAGCCTCTTTATTAAGGACACTATTGGGTCCACACTACCTCTCCTTAATACATGTACAGTGTAGCCTCTTTATTAAGGACACCATTGGGCCCACACTACCTGTCCTTAATACATGTACAGTGTAGCCTCTTTATTAAGGACACCATTGGGCCCAAACTACCTGTCCTTAATGCATGTACAGTGTAGCCTCTTTATTAAGGACACCATTGGGCCCAAACTACCTGTCCTTAATGCATGTACAGTGTAGCCTCTTTATTAAGGACACCATTGGGCCCACACTACCTGTCCTTAATACATGTACAGTGTATCCTCTTTATTAAGGACACCATTGGGCCCACACTACCTGTCCTTAATACATGTACAGTGTAGCCTCTTTATTAAGGACACCATTGGGCCCATACTACCTGTCCTTAATACAGAGGTGTCCTCATTTCAGAGGTCCTTTTGTACATACTAATTAAGACATTACATAATGTCCTCATTATAATGTATCTGACTGGCCTCACTATGGACTATTACTCCCTCGGGCAGTTTTTCAGCTAATCAGCAAAAACTAAAAGTTATGACTAATTATAATCAAGTCCCATGGCCTCTGATTATAGTAACCATGGTAACACTTGGCATCCCATGTGTACATCATCAGAGCTTGGCACAAAAACAGAGAAACCATTTTAAAAGACAGACCCAAACACAAGTGATCAAGTTGATCAACTATTAAGTAATACCTGAGGGCGCCTTTTTTTTCGAGGGGCTGTAAATTTTGCGAATTTAAATTTTGCAGACTCAATTTTTTTGCTGCCATCTTGTATCATATTAGGTTGATTTACATGGAAGTAACTTTCGCAAATCTTCAAAAAATTGCAAAATCGGCAAAATTTACAGCCCTCAAAAAAGGTGGTGCCCTACAGTATTAACATTAATTAATCATTAAGTAATATTCATTTAGTAATATTAAAATTAGTTGACTATAAACTAATAGTTAATTAATTACCTTCATATGATCCCTGGCTAATATTTCCTCGATTCCGGCCGTCTTTTCAAGAAGGACAGTTGTTCTCCCTCCTCCCTCCCCGCTCTCTCCTCCTTTAGCCTCTACCAATATAGCATGCGCTTCTAGCAATTCTGTTTTTATTAGTCCGAAAGTTTTGTTGATACTTTCTTTAGCAAGTCCAAACCGTTTGAGAGGGCTCGTACGACCAGTGGGTTGACTATGGGCGTCCGGTGTACCGGATATCCTCCTTTCATAGACACTAGTGGGTCTAGTAAACTATTAAATTAAAAATATTAGAAATTATGATGTAATAAATAATAATAATTGCAACAATGTTTATTTACGTCTTTTTTCTGCATTTTCAGTATGACAGTCTCAGGTGAGTCCACAGACTTTTGCTTCTGAGAGAGTTTCAAAGGAGTACTCATAATTCTGGACTAGATGGAGCCTTTCTTTTACCACGTGAGATTATTGAGATGAGGAATGGGAACAGAAAAAAGGGCGGGAACAATCCAATTGTTAACCACGCCTACATTTAAAGGCGTCGCCCACGCAATGTTACATAGGCGTTGATTTTATTTTGACCTCGCCCATAAAAGGCAGGACGACGCTATACGTTCGCGTTTTTTTAACGCAAAAGCTTTAAGAAAAGAAACAAAGAAACAATGAGCTCTTCAGATAACGAGGATTTAGTCCAGGCAGCTCTAGAGGCTAGATCAAGGGCTCACTGCCCTTACTCTAACTTTCAAGTTGGGGCAGCCCTCAGGACAAAGAGTGGGAAAGTAGTAACTGGTATGTTACATCTTAGGTTAAATCAATTATGATCAATTCGAGGAAGTGGTATACATGTACATGTACTAGTAAACATGGTTTACAGTTCCTGTGACATTAACTTGAGGGATTGGACAAGGGAAGTTGGGATTAATTTTGCCATGTCAACAAAATTACCACATAGTGTGAGAATTGCTGAAAGTTACAAGTTTAGATCATATTCTTGTCTTGTAAGCAAAGTTTTCAGTTTGCTCTGACAGTTAAGCTATTATAGCATGAAAATTATTTCTAAGTTCTCTACCAAATCAACATACATGTACATAATGTAAATACTACAGAAGTAGAATATTTTACTGTCTTTATTATTTAATTTTTAAATTTTTACTTGTTTTTAATTTTACCATTTTACATGTGAACTACTATGAATTAATATAGCTAACAAAAAATTAACTGGTTTTACTTTTTTTTTTATCATAAAATTAGAGTCACCTTAAAATATTCCACTTTTATTATACATTATCATAATTTTGTTTAGGTTCTAATATAGAGAATGCTGCTTACCCGCTTAGTACTTGTGCTGAGAGGGTAGCTATTACAAAATGTGTTAGCAGTTTAGAAAATAAAGATGACAAGAAAATTGTAGCCATTGCTGTAGCAACGTAAGTTCAAAGTGAAATGACCCCCCCTACTTAACTGCCTTCTCTCCTCCTCTCCCTTCCTCTCTGTAGTAAACTTGATGATCAGTTTCCTTCTCCTTGTGGAGGCTGTCGTCAAATTATTGCTGAGTTTGGTTGGGACTCTAACTGTCAAGTGATACTTGTAAAAGCTTCTGGTGCCACAACTACAACAAGCATTCAAGAACTGTTGCCTAAAGCATTTCTACCTGATGTACTAATTAAAGAATAAGTTATAATATTAATTATTATTATGTTGCTTTTTATTATAATTTATATTGAGTAGTTTTGTGTCTTAGAAATTTTTTTTTTTTTTAACAAAAAAAAACAAACCAAAAATTAGTGTAGGTGAGTGTTCATTTTAATTAGTAGGTGTGGTTTGTTGTGTAGGCGTGGTTTTTACTCGAAAAGAATGTCTGTGCTGGAAAGGATCCCTTCTCCTTCTTCTCTCTCATCTCCTCCTTACGTTGAGGTTGAGCTTATGAGACGTACCTCACAGAGACGGGACTCTGAAGTATTGAAGAAGAGAGTCTACGTTACTGAAGTAAACGGGACTGTATCTCTTGACCTCTACTCGGGCTGGGCTTTGGAAGGCGAAGAACACAAGTTTAAACTATACCAGCTTCCCATCAAAGTCTGCTCTTTCACTAATCTACAGAAGCTTTGGGTCTCTCACAACAATCTGGCCGAGCTACCAGGCCAGATTGATCAGTTGATCAATCTAAAGGAGCTTTATTTGCACCATAATGCTTTCACAGCTGTACCGTCGCGTCTTCTAAAACTAGAAAATTTAGAAATCCTTTGGCTTTCCTCTAATTATATAACCTCCGTCCCTCCCGAAATAAATCTCCTAACGAACTTACGCCATCTTCATCTCGAACACAATGAGATAGCCCAGTACCAGGAGTCTTTGAACGACCTTCCTAACCTTTCTGTTCTCTACCTAAATCACAATAACCTCCAGGCCCTATCTTACAATATTCACAAACTGTCTCAGACCCTGCGCCGTCTGTACCTCCAATACAACAAGCTTCAAACTTTACCTGAGACAATATGTACTTTAGAAAAACTCGAGATTTTGTATTTGGAGAATAACGAGATTAACACCGTCCCGCAAAACTTTCAGCCTTTCTGTCAGAAGATTGAAACAGATAACAAAGGTGTCGTCAAAGTTAGCAATAACCCATATGTGACTCCTCGTTCACGAGTTAAGTTAAGTGTCGGTGCCCCACCAAACGTCCAAGGCCTCCAAATATCGTCAAATACGCGTCGCCATTCTGATTACACTGGGCCGCTGGGCGACGGTATTAATCCGAGCCGTTCTAGTCGGTTTTCTGTTCCGGCTGGTGGTATCTTACCTGATGATAGAGAAGATTTGAAGAAGAAATCTTCAACTTTGCGTCACTGACGACAAATCAAATTATCGAGTAATCAACAGAACTGATATTTTTCTCTTCTTTTTGAATTTTGTTTAATTTTTCATTCATTGTAATGTGCCTACTAGAGCCATAAAAATTAATTTTATACTACAAAAATACCATAATGAATCATTATAGGGCGGGGCTAAGGGCGTGGTGCCTTACCCGCCATTGCGCGGGCTAGCTAGCTGGGCAATTATCACCTTAGCCGCACAGGTCATACTATGGCTGACAGATCCTCTATTCACTTTGTTCCAGCTTCTCTTCCTCCTCAACTAGAGAGAGGGAGAGTGAGAGAGGACAGCTGGAAGAACGAAATGAACTCTTTTGCTCGAGGTCGTCCAGTGAGCGAAGCGGACGCTGAATGGCTAGAAGAAGATCATCTCCAACTCCTCCATAGCGAAGAAGAGAGAGAAGGAGGCTATGGCTCTATAACTGAAGACTTTCCAAAGGAAGAGCCAGCTCCTTTGAGGGAGAGGCTATCTCAGAATCGCAGCCGTAGGAAAATAAAGAAACATCATCGCAGACTAGATGCTAATCCATTCACATCTCTTAAAAGAGTAAGATCATAAACTAACTTAAAACCTTTTTGTATTCTGGCACATTTTTATGTACCCTTGATACTTGTAGTATCTATAACAAGATAAATAGTGTGTGCTTTTATGAAGTACCCAAAGCTCAAAGCTTGTAGCAAGGGCCTTGTTTTTAGCTTGTAATTTCTAAGGTGCTAATTGCTCTTTGTAATAACAAATTCTTTGGGTGGGGCTGAAAGCTTAACAGACACCTTTTAGTAGTATAAAGAACACCTCCATTTAATGGACAACACCTAATTACATTCCTTATTTTATTTTTATTTTATACTTTATTTTTTATAGTTAGTAATCGGTGAAGATGAAGATGAAGATTCAAGTGATGAGGAGCCCCCTACAATGAATCCTGTGTATCGTCGCTCGGGGAAAGATCTAGCAAAACTCATACTTCTACCGACACTCTACTTTGCTCTCATGATTGTTGCATGTGTCTTTGCATTCTACACAATAGAGGGAGTTGTTCTATCGTACAACAATAAAGTACAGTCGGTTCAATTGGTTGAGGTTAAGGATCGCTATCCTCCGATTGGTATCGTAATTCTCCCACAGTTCTCAAATTATAGTTTTTGTCAGTATCGTTACTATGATGACGTATCGCCAGATCCAGAGAAACCTCCGGAGCGATGTAATAAATACAAGTTACCGGAAACTTGTACTTATTTTAATGTGTCGTTTAATTCGACTGCACTTGTTAATGTAACTAGATTTGCAATGGTGTTTAAAGGTCCCACACTAGTTGACTGTAAAGAATCCTTGCTGCTACACTTCAGCATCAATACAACCTCAAGACAGTTCAGTGCAGTAGAGTACATTTTATTTGAAAACTGGAACTATTTCGAGTCGTTAAAAGAAAACGAAAGAAAGGGATTCCTTGCTTCGCTCGAGCAGTACAGAGACATATACACTTTTCCAGCTGGTTTTAGGACGTGGGTCAAAATGAGTTACACTATACGAACGGATTACAGAGCAACAACAAATAAAACTGATTTCAATATCATCGATAATTACGCTTCATTCAATGACCCTGGGCTCGATGGGATGTACCCGATGGAGGTTGTTTTTGAATGGAAAGATCGCTACTATGACTACGTGAGGGACATCATCTCTACAACGGCTTGGAGTGCTTTCGGCTCAATATGTGGCGTTTTTATAACTTTAGTGAAAGCTGGCGAGTTTTGTCGCATGTGGATGAGAAGGATCAGGAGAGACAAGGAAAAGAAAATGTTGCATTTGAAAAAGTTGGAGGAAGAACATGAGAAAGAGCTCGAAGCGTATAAAGAAAGACAGAAAGAGAAGAGAGAGAATAAGCTACGGAAATCAATGGAAACTACGAAAAGTTATCACATACAAAAGAACTGAGTGACTAGTCAATTGAACGTTATTTTAATTTTGTTATTTTTAAATTTTGTCCGTGAGACTCGTGACTAATGTGTACATATGTGTTAATTATTTATTAAATTATTTTCTTTTAAAATATGAAAAAAATTTCTTTACACCACGCCAAATTTTCCATCTCCACTTCTCATGTTCGGACCCTTCCCACATGCCCCGCCCTCTTTTCTTAGCAGCTTTCTCACTCTTCACAAGTCTGGACACAAAGGAAGTGTGGTGTCGAGTGTTGCCATGGAAACAAGGAACGTCCCTAATAGTAGCTAATCCATTTGTAAGTAACGACTCATTTATACTAGCAGTATTGAAGAATGGAAACTGAAGAGAGAGAGGAGGAGAAGGAATATTAAATTACAATAACTATAATATCAAATACATTTACTTTGTTTGCTTTAAAAACGATGCATTCAACTTGCTCTTCATTTCCATCTAATAAAATAAACCTAATCTTTTCATTATAAAGATTCTCTTCAATCCATTTCCCTGTCTTTGTCAAATCATTATGAGAAATACCAGCAAAGCTGACCCTAAGCAAATCTACAGAGAATAATAATAATTTTCATCTATATTTTTGTGCCTCTATAAAATATTTACTTTCATTGCTAGGTGGGTGGAGCTTTCTCCTAAGGACCCAGTGTCCGAGAGGAATGTGCCACACCCCCAAACTATCGCCGGAAAAGTTAACGACACGTCCAGTTAATCTGTGATTGGTCCGAACCAGGTTAAGAGGAATAGAAGCAGCTGATTGAAAATGAGAAAACTAGAGGAGACGGAGAGAGACAGCTGGGAATATAAGAAGGGGTTAATGTTATGTGTACAAGCGTCAATTTGCAGGTGCGAACATGTACATGAAGCCATACAAAGTTACAAACAATATAGGATTCTGTACCATATGGGTGTTCCTGGCTATCAGGTAGACACCAAAACCACCTACAAACCACGGAAGAAGCTAGAGAAAATAAATATAAAAGAGAGAGAAATAAACTGAAATTTACTCTAACTAATCTGATGTTCTTATCTATCCAATCGTCCATCACGTCCATACTTAAACACCTGTTGTCCGTATAACACGACCACTCCCATTAAAACGCCGCATATCCCCGTATACTACTACACAATGGCGAAGAGGTCCGAGTCGCAGGTGAAAGATGTTCTCCTAGAGCACGTTTCTCAAGACATAAAGAAGGTAAGGGCGGGTTTCCCTGTCCGTCAAGTACCCCTGTTCCTATCCCCTAGCTCCAGTCCCTGCAGTGTGATGTCTCTCTTCACGAAGATACTATTACTAGTACTAACTCGAGGGCTCAGTCATTATGTCATCATCTTGACTGCATACTATTACACGGGTAAGGGCTCTTTCTATTCTATTCCTTATCTCTCTGGAGCTCAAATTATTTATGCTTTTGTTGCATTATGCTTTAGAGGTGTGGCTAGTTATTTTTTAATCACTTCTATTATTATTATTAATTTTTTTCTAGTCTTTTTAGATCTGATTTTGGTTACTGGGCATGCATGACGCAATTATCTCATAAAGACACCATTAGGAGGATCACTGACCTCAGTGTGGTGAGGACTAACATTGGAAGAGGTTAATAATTATGTTAAACGTGATGTTAGATAATAATCATAGCTGTTGGTAGCACAGGGTGGGTATTTTCTGAGAAATGGCAATAAGACATTTCTTCATTTTATTGATACATATTTAATGACTACACAGCATAAGAACACGTATAAGTGTAGAAAGTTTGAGCTGATTCCAATCAATATTGGATTTTTTACGAATTTTTAAAGTTGCTCAAAACTGTAACAAGAATACCCTGTATTATTATAGTCATGATACAGTACCACTCAGCTATAGTGGCTAGGAGAGGACCTCCATCATTACACATTGTTATGTCATTTCTCCCACAGGTCACTCGTGGTTAAATTTGGCTCTGAACGAGCAGGTCTTTGAAAGTTATCTAAGAATATTCTTGGACAACCAATCTATAATCTGTCGCCATTATAATAAGTACAATAATGATGATAATGTTGATGTTTTATCAAGTTCTATTTTCTTTATTACAGTTATGCTTTTTTACGTGATAAAACTGTAAGTTTAGATATACATGTGAATATTCCACCAGCTAATGTTCCTCCATTTTAGAGGCTATCTGTTCTAATCACACTAGTCTCTGGACTGGATTTTGTGACCTTTGACCTTGACCTGGTGAGCAATCAATACATCCTGATTATTATGCATTGACCACACCCGCTTAATTAGGACGAAGAGTACCTGAATTATCGCATCACGCCAAATGAGTATTTCAACGATCGAACCTTTGATCTAAGTAGGGATTTATTTTAAACTTTATTTAATTTCTTTCTGTCACCCTCCTCTCTCTCTCTCTCTCTCTCTCTCTCTCTCTCTCTCTCTCTCTAGATATCGATTTATCATTTTTATCACGAGTTACTCCAGAAACTAAACGAAAAAAAATCGGATTAACATCATCTGACAACCACAGCAGCTCTTTCCCACCAACCGGACAGCAAGTGCAACCTTTCTCCTCTCTGCCCGCCTCACTTACAGGAAAAGAAGCGGGAGGGACCAATTTATCTGAACCACACCCACCCACTACTACATCTCCAATTAAAGAGCACATTTTAGATGAAGGAGGGGCTGGTATGGGTGGAGTTTTGTCCGATGGTCATATAGTCGAATCATCAGGAGGTCCTAGTTTTATAAACAGGTATATGCAGTTAGACCAACGGGAGAGAGAAAAGAAACAATTTGTGACGCAAAAGGAGAAAGAAGAGAAAGAAAAGGAGGAGGAAGAGTTAGTTGCTGTCTCTCGCCCTCAGAAAAAAATAAAAAAAAAGAAAAAGAAAAAGAAGAAAGAGTCAGTCGAAGAAAGTGAACCCATGCCCACCAACGAGGACCTGACAGATTCTCTCAAAGATACCCAGTCCACGCCCACTCAATCTGAGACGCCTTTAGCGGAACCAATCAAATTAGCCGAACCTGTGCAGCCTGTAAAGGAAGAACAAGTGCCATTGTATGATGGACTATTGACAGCTGGAGAGAGAGAAATTGAAGAAATTGATAGTCGTGAAGAACATTTAGATCCATTTCTTCCTGCTATAACAAAGGAGGACAATAGTAGCCCTTTGATTTTACACGATGATCCTTCTACGTCACATGATGATCATGTGGTTCCTCATGACATTTCAAGGAGTAGGGCTGACGCTATAAGTTCAAGTACTCCTTTTGATGATGTCATTGATAAAGCCACACCCATCAAAACCACGCCCATTGAAATCACACGTACAGTAGCGACACCTACCTTTGATACAGAAAATGTTTCTCAAGCTTCTCCGAAAGCTAAATTGTTGATACCTGAGGCCACACCCAATTTAAGTAAAGTTTTGTAGAGTTTATGTATTATTTGTATTCTTTATAGACGAGTCAATTAAATATGAAGCCCCACCTACTCGTCCAAAGGAAATCACTGAATACAACAAGAGAGAATGTGACGTTGAGATTGATGAAACAATGAAAGTTATTTTGTCAATAGATGTACTTTATGACTCGAAAGAATCAGTGAAAAGAGTAAGGGGTGTATTCACTGTTAGATCTAGAGAGACTTGGTCTCCCATATTTGGTCTAATATGGGTCTCCTAAAATCTACCATTTTCGGCTTTTGGTCTCTTGTATTTAGCCTATGGGTATTGCATGTACAGATTGGTCTCCCAAAATTTGTTTGTAGATTTATGGAATGTATACCATTGACCATATTGCAAAACTTAACACATATGTATAGTACAAGTATTCTCTATGAAATGTTCTTGCTATTACTATAATTACATGTACATTGTACACGTATTTCTCCCACAGGTGGTCCAGGTTCAGGTACCTGTTGGTCCCGGCCGCTATCAAACAGTTTACCTTGCAATAACTAACAAAGCACTGTATCTCATGGAAAAAGGTGCATTCTAAGAAATATTGAAATCCCTATAATTAGAAAACTTTTTCCTTTAACAGACGGTACGGATGGCAATTACAGTCGTAGGATGGGTGTGAGTTATTCCGACCTTGTATACTTAGTGGTCGGACTCAGTTGGCAGTCACTGGGTCTTGTTTATATGGTCGGTGAAGCCCAGGACAAGCAGATTATAATAACAGGTAATGAAGCTGTATCAAGGAGCATAGCAGATTCCATTAGACGCACGTCTTCCGTCCCTTTGAACCGAGACGATGAGCTGAGGACAGAGGCCATTGAGAAAGAATTGATTAAACTGGGAAGCGAAGTAATTTAATATAGCTAATTAATTTGTTGTTTGCTATTCATCATAAAAACGTACAATTTAATAATCTGCAAACTGCAAAAGCATTTTAGGTAATGGGTGTATCAAAAGCTCACGCCTACACCAGCAAAATTAAATTCTACATACATTTGCACATAAAAATTTGCTATCATTAGTACAAAATCGCCAAATATAGTCCCCACAAACTTTTATATCTATATCGTGATATCATTATTTAGTGTATCCCATTTATAGACTAGTATGGAGAGATTAAGATACTGTTTGGTGTATTGGGAGCAGCTCTCAGGAGAGACTCCATCTGTATCACCGCCAGACGACACAGGGAGTAAGTATACAATATACTGTTATTCATTTTTTATTAATTAAAAAAAACTTTAGATCCATTTTGTGGTCATCTTGATGTAAAAGAGATAGGTATCTTAAAGACAACATGGCGGCAGTGTTACTTCACACTCATCGAGGGAACGCTTTTCCAATTTAACAGTGAGGTTTGTACCAAACCCAGTACTTGGGAAGAATATTACCAGACCCCTTGTGTGTTTTTAGGCTGACAAATCTCCCAGAGCTACTTACAGAATGCAGTAAATGATTTACTTCTTACTTATTATTTTATTATTTTTTTCTCAGGGGTTCCAGAGCAGGGTGTTCTAGAACCCGAGGGGATGCAAAACAGTTTGAATTTTTGGTATATGTCCACAATACATAGCCACACCCTAACCACGCCCCTTTACTAGGTGCAAGACAATGATGGTGAATCGTTATCATTAGCTGCTAGGGATGAAGAGGAACTTAGCAAGTGGATGCAAGCGCTGTGTCTAGCAGCTATGGGACACACAGTGGACCTTGTTAGTATAATACCTTTACTTTAATAAGCAACTTTAAAATTCAATTCAAAAAAGACCTGCTTGTACTATAGTACAGGGTCTTTGGCCTGATTGTTTGAGCAACTTTAAAATTCAGTTTTGATGGCAATCAGCTTTAAATTTCTACATAACATAGAAGCATGTATATTAGAAAACATGATAATTTAATTTAATTCTATAGACTCAGTCGTACAGTGCCAACGTGAAGAAAAGTGGTGGATTCTGTGCAGTTTTACAAACTTTAAATAAAGTGATTGCACTATTATTATTATTATTATTATTATTATTATTATTATTATTATTATTATTATTATTATTATTATTACAGATACATGTGTTGCTTGAGGACTGGTCAAACGAGTCTGTCCACTTAGTTGGGAGTATATCAGTTGAGGACATCAACAAAATTGCAATAGACAGCAGCCTTCCTCTCTACTGCACTTTGGTGAGCCATTTATTAAATTGGACACTCTCTATAGCGTACACCTCCATTTAACAGACAACCAATTACATTCCTCACTGTATAAAATAACCTCCATCTAAAGGACACCTCTATCAAAGTGTCCATTATATAGAGGCTACACTGTATACTATTCTCTCTCTTTCTCTTTATTTCAGGGTTATGATAATTCTGAGTCTTCTGAATCACCCTGTGTCTGGATGTTGTGTTTCAGCTCAGAATACGAACTTGGAAAATTTGAGGAAACCCTCGCAGATAGGTATCGCGACACCTTCCAGGTAATGAGAAAAAACTTAAATTATACTGATGGTGACATTGGTGAGAGCATTTGGCAAATTTGTCTGTGGATAGAGTAAGGCTGGTTCACAATATGACACTACACCAACGTACCATCAATTTTTAATCAAAAGTGTGGGCAATTTGACCTTTTGACGCATACTTTTTGCTGGAATTGAACCAGATTCGATTCCAGCGTCAACGTAACGTCAGGACTAGCGTAATATTGTGAACCAGGCTTAACTGGAGAAATATTGTCTTGTGCCATGACTCATGAGCATGCTCAGATTGAAAAGTGGCGATTTCTAGTTCTTTACAAAACTTAATAATTAATGGGTGTGGTTATTAATTATTTTTGTGTAGGTTGAGCCGCCTTTTTCTGAGATAAGAGATTCCAATGTTAAAAAGAGGGCGGGGCAAGCCTTGGAGCTTATGATAGCCAGTAAACAGAAAAGTGACAGCTTGACAAAAGGACGGAGCGAGTATCGCTTTGATTAATATGATAACACCAATTGATTTATTGATACTATTAATTAATCGATCGACTGTTTGATATTTTAAATTATTATATGAATGAATGTATTTTATAATAATAATGAATTTTGAATAAAATTAATAAATAAAATTAATTATAAATCATTTCTTATTCCTAGATTTCTTAGAGCTGGCCTTAGCCCGCCCTACTTCACTCGTCTCATTATTTTGAACGACAGTATCAAACGCATGTCCGAATTCCTTTATGTGACTAAATAACTTATTACGAGATTTAAACTGTCCACTACACACAGTGCAGGACCATTTGGAGGCTGTACCACTTTCTTTACTACCAGTGGAGTCAATGGTATCCATTCCAGCTGCTTCTTGGGATGATTTTGGAGCCTGTTTCCCCCTCTTTTTCTTACCGGAACGTTTTTGACCCTCACCCCATTGATGATGATCAGTGCTTTCGCTAAAATCATAATTAACAAGAGTGAGTGTGGCTAGTTATTAATAGTAATAGTTAACTAACTGTTTTGTTGATGATGGAAGTTCTGTAACTTCTGTTTCAACAACATCGATTGATAATGGTAATGGGTTTAGACTGGAAGAAGGTATAAAAGTTATAATTATAATGAAAAATAAAGATTATTCACTTTATTGGTTTGCTTTGAAGCAGCTGTGTATCCTCCTCTTTCTCTCCCTCATTGCTGGAATCAGTCTCACAGTCTTGGGACATTAGATGCGATGATACTGATCCAGAAACATCTATAGAGACATTATTCATTTTGGTAGACAGTGGATCAACAGTTAATGGCTTTTCTTCATCATTTTCTATTAAAGCACCAATAGTAGTATCTGTATGTACTGGAGTCACAATGTCTTCATTTTGTGGTGGGCGTGATGACGGTTTTATTATGTCCCCCTCCTCCTCCTCCTCTCCACTGCTCAAGAGGGTGCTCTTTAATAAGAGTAAGTTCTCTTTATGCTTCTTAGATTTCTCGTGATTGGCAAAACTAGAAAAAAAGGCAAAAAATTAATATATATAGACAAAATGATAATTATCAGTCTTACGATTTTTCTGATTTAAATATTTTATTGCATGCCGGGCAATACAAGTCAGGAACAGTTTCAGATTCATCGGAGCCACTCCCACCTAATTAATTAAATAATTAATATAGTGGGTGTGGTTTCACTTACTGTCAGAATCTTTTCCAAATTCGTTATCAATCTCAGCTTGCATGGTGGCCATTTTCTACAAGAGAGGGAGAGGGAGGAGGTTAGGGAGAGAGAGAGGGGGGGGGGTGAGCGGTACTAACTCTTTCTAATTCCTCGTCATTTTCCCATTCATTAGGTTTGTACTCATGTAATTTTAAATCTCTAATAAATAATAATAATAGTAATTACATGTTTAAATAATAATAATAACAATAATAATAATAATAATAATAATAATAATAATAATAATCTTACTCAAGTCTTTTCTTAGCTTCAGCAGCCTTTTGCTCGTTAATTTTCTTTTTTCTCTCAATTTCTCTCTCGGCTAAAGTTTTCTAATTACAATAATGCGGCCGTAAAATTATTTCTTTCTACTTGAATACTGACCCGATACTCAATAACTCTTTTGTCTCTTTTGCGCACATAGGCCACGAGTTGCTATGGAAACAGATCAATGCATGTACCATAAATATTCTAATTACCCGGACGGTCTCGTTCCTTTTCTTCTTTGCAGCATCTCTTATCTTCTTATTATCTTTCTCCATCAGTTTCTCAACTTTTCGATTCGCTGCCTATGTTACGCCATGGCAACAGTAACCATAGCAACAGTAACCACAGCAACAGTGACCATAGCAACACTAACCTGAGTCCTATCATACTTGTTGAGCCAGTGGTATGGACGCTGGGTCGAAAAACTTTGCCAATGAGCATAAAATGGATGTACCACCTTTAAAAATAATTAATAACTATTATAAAAAATAGCAAGAAGTTTTTACCTCTTCATAATTGCTTGTTGATTGCCCTGTAAAATTTATTGGGTAACCCATTAAAATTATAATATAATGCTGATTACCAAAAGGAGGGAGATAGAGTAGACTCTCCTCATCTGAAAACTGGCACTCCTCCTGGACTATGAGAGCAAACAGGTTGCCATAGATACTGTAAAAACCCTGTGGAGAAAGGAATACTATTCATAATATGTACATCAGGGTTTCCTACAAAAATTTCCAATTGCCATGCACTGTAGTGCTTATCAGCTCATGAAGCTCATGCTGTTTAGCTCACTTAGCATGCTTTGTGGGAAACCCTGATATAGATTATGCATGTTTGGGTAACGAAAGGGTTAAATTTATTAATAGTTAGCCCATAAAATTTATACAGTACATAATAATATTTTCATACATTTGGGTCATCCCCGAATCCTTTGTAGACTGTTCCACTGAAATATGACATAATATCAACAACATCATCCTTAAACTCTGATCCAACTATCAATATATCAATTAAGCCACTCCCACAACTCCACCCCTTCATTATTACCTCCATACAGTATCTCCTCCCTGTGTCTGTCATACCTGTATCAAGATCATGTGACTGTCACATGATGCAATATCTTACCAAGCTCTCTCTTGAGGGTCTGATAACACCTCGTACGCATTTTGAACCAAATGAAATATCTTATTGCTTTCGTCAACATTGTCTGGGTTTTTATCTACAGAAATAAATCACGTGATAAGTCACGTGACTAGGGGTACCTGGGTGGTATTTAAGAGCCAGTTTCCTGTAAGCTTTCTTGAGTTGTTCTTCGCTTGCATTTCTTTCCACACCTAAAACTTCGTAATGGCATCTTTTCACAGTGGCTGTCGCCATAGGTATTAGAGAATAGGAATACGGGTATCTATGTTGTCGCCATGGCCATTATGATTGGAGCCACGCCCGAATTGAGCCACACCTCTGTCTCAGAATCTAGCTGTAGCATGGAATTAACAGATACAATTTTCCTTCTTTTGCTGCAGTGCTGGCTGTGCTGCTACATTGATTGTGCTGGTATTAAGTTTTATTCATTCATTGTAATTTTTATTGTTTAATTCGTTTTAGATATAACGATTCAGCCAGTGTCTATTAATACAACGCTCAACTCTACTGTTGTCTTCTCTTGTCAAGGAACTGGTGATGAAGTTATTTTCACAGTTAATAATATACCAGTACATGATACTGGTGTTATAGCTAAAGGATTCAGTGCAACATCAACTAATAATGGTGGTAATGTAACAGCAGAGCTGCAAGCAACAGCTTATGAACATAATAATAATACTGAAGTGAGATGTAGAGCTATTACTGATAATCCTCCTGAAATAGTGTCCAGTAATACAGCAATATTAATGATACAAGGTTAGTGTGTGTATATTCATCATTATTCCAGTGCTTCTTCAGGTCTATTGGATAGTGTTGTTGATCTGGATTATACCTTTATCAATGGATCCAGTGTATTATTAACATGGACAGCTCCTTATACACTGGATAATGTACCTATCACTGGATACTATATAATCAATGGATCAGTGAACATTACTACTACTAATAATAATACTAATATTATATTATCAGCCACTAATCCTGATCCTTGCATATTAAATTATGTATCAGTATCTCCTATCAATGATGTTGGTATTGGTTCACCTAATTACATCAGTTTGTATAATAAAACAGGTTAGCATTACTCAATGGCTTTATGTATTATGTTCACAGTGTATCTTTCAGTTCCTCTCATTACTCCTCCTGTATCAGTGGTAGCAGCAATTGATGGACAACAAATATCACTGAATATCAGTATTAATGTATGTATGTTTTTACACAACATGGAAAACAACATGCAGTTATATGTATTCATACAATTACAATGTTATTTAAACTATAATTACATAAGAATACTCAGTTATAATAACATCAGTTCACCTTATTCCCACAATACTGTAGGTCAGTACAATATGTAAAGGAGAGTATCCTAATAGTATATCAGTTACTATTCTGAATACTGATAACACAGTAATAAAGAATACCAGTATATCACCACAAGTTAATGATCAACTGATGATTGTAACTGGAAATAGTTCAGTAACTAATTTAAATACATTTACTGTTAATGTATTATTGAGTAATAATGGAGGAACATTTGGCATTATGCAATCTTTTGGATTTAGTAAGTAAATCATCTTTTAATTTTTTCTCAATGTAATATATATTAGGTTTTCTTGGACCAGTTACTAACATTAACTCTTCAATTGACAACTGTTCTACTATTGATATAACATGGACTGCTCCTACAGTTGATGATAGAGTACCTATACTGTATTACATACTAAGAATATATGATGCTATTACTGGTAGTCTAGTGGACACTGTACCAGTAAATGATACCAGTTATCAGTTTATGGATAATAATTTATATATTCATTGTTATACATATGTTATAACTGGAGTTAATGCATTAGGAGAGGGAATATTTAATAATAATACATTTTCATATCAAAGAGGTAGATATACTTAAGTCATGGATGTTTTATACTTTACAGTACCTAGAACTGTACAGAACATATCGCTTGATTCACTCTCTTCTATACAAGATATATTTATTGTCCAGTTTTATATTCCCCAAGTATATATACTTTTGTTTATGCCACTACTATCATTATATAGATTATTCTGAAATGCACTGGTGAAGCTCCTGAACATGTTACAATTACTGTACTATGTAATGGAACTAATAGCAGTACAACTTTCCAAATAGAGAATACCAATGATATAACTGGATTGATATCAGTCCCTCAGTATCAAGAGTGTAATATCAGTATTGTATTTAGTAATGAGGCTGGTAGTAGTGAACCATTTATACTGATATTTGGTAAGTATGTACTTATAATTACATAATACAAGTATTACATCAATAGATACACATCATCCTTCTCCTAACATCACTAATGTCACTGATATCACTGATGTCACTATTATTGATGCTATTACTACTACTAATATTATTACTGTACAAACATCTCCTACTACCACACCTGGTTCAACAAGTTTTAATATCAGTACTGGTTAGTATTACATGTATAGAAGAGTCCATTAAATACAATCTACTCTTGATAATACATTATTACCGTATTTCCTTAAATAAAAGCCCGGGCGTCTATTTCCTAAAATGATACTTGGACCTCCAAAAAATATATAAAAAATAAAAAAAACTTTGGCCCAGAGCGGGATTCGAACCCGTGGCCTCAAGCTTTTGACTTCTAAAACTTCAGGCATTGCCCACTAGACTACTGAGTCACTCCTAGGCTGGTGTTGCGTATTTATAGTTTAATTCTATTGCTACCCCGGCGTTTATTCGAATACGGTTTCTATTTAAGGAAATACGGTATGTATCTTATTATCGATGTTATTATAGTTATTATCACATCAGCAATATCATTGGGTGCTGTTATTATACTATTACTGACATGTCTCATTGTATTTAGTATATACAAAAGGAAGTTATTCAGTAAGTATAATACTGTTTATAGTTAAATTATTAATTACAGGGTTTGCCTCATTGCAACAACAACAAGAAATTCCTACTTCATGTAACGAAGCATACGAATTTAACACTTTAATGATTAATAATAATCCTGCTTATGGACAAATAGGACAAGGCAGAGCAGTTAATATGTGATTAGTTAAATTTAAAAAATAATAAGATGAGTGTTAATTAAGGGAATTAAAATTATTAATATATTATATGTGCTCAATTTTAGAAGATAATCACATATGCATGACCAACAATAACATTACCTCTATGTTTAGTCCAAGAAAGGTTACAGGAGAACATTAGACAACATCTATTAGTATGCATCAAAAATGTAAATTGATAAAATTGGGTGGATCCAAATGTGTTACAATATGACTAAGCTCTAGTCAGAAATAGGAGATCAAGAATAACTCATTATAAAAATTATAATGCAGTTGCATAAAGTGACAAAGTACAAAATAGTTTCAGTTCTTTAAGTAGGTAGTATTCATGCATGAAGGTTTGTGTAGCATGCATTACAAGTAGGTGTCAGTAGTTCCATTTGCATCAGTAAAACCAGATTGGACTCCTTCTTTCCCTCTCTGAGTAGGAGGAGGATCAGGATAAGGAGAAGGCGAATGTGAATCTATAAAAATTACTGAATTAAATATCATAAAAATGTAATTATTTACCATCATTAACATGAATAGGTGCATTTGATGCAGCTCCACCATGCCCTGTAGTGGCAGCTCCATTACTTTTATTATCAGGTATTGCTGGTGGATTAGTATCTCCTCCAGCAGCTCCAATTACAGTAGTACCACTAGCAGATTTTACTACATCATAAGACTGCACTAGAGGTACTTTTGATTCAGGCCTTGTTGATTCATCTGTCCCTAGATATTTTGCTAAAGATTTTGTACAAGTTGAAGGTACTACACCTAAATCTGAATATACTGGCTCTTCTGTAGTTCCTTCAGCTGCTGCTCCAGTGTTTGTGGGTTGATTCATAAATACTGGTTGTTCTTGTTCTTGTTGTTCTCGTTCTCGTTCTCGTTGTTCTCGTTCTCGTTGTTCTCGTTCTCGTTGTTCTCGTTCTCGTTGTTCTTGTTCTCGTTGTTCTTGTTCTCGTTGTTCTCGTTCTCGTTGTTCTCGTTCCCATTGTTCTCGTTCTCGTTGTTCTCGTTCTTGTTCTCGTTGTTCTCGTTCTCGTTCTTGTTGTTCTCGTTCTTGTTGTTCTTGTTCTCGTTGTTCTCGTTCTTGTTGTTCTTGTTCTCGTTCTTGTTCAAGCTATAATTAAATTAGATTATATTAATTATTTATAGTTATTCATGATATTGTGCTACTAATTGAGCCAAAGACAGATCTTTACAAACAAAAAATACACTAATGACTAACAATTATTATAATACATGTGAAGATAAACCAGTGGGTGTGTTATTAACTTACCAGTACTCCAAATGTAAGTTCAGGTTGTAGTTTAGGATGATTATCTATCAAAATTAATATTTAATAGTTGTTAAAAAAGAGATACTAACCTCTTCTTCTTGTCACTTTTATCACAATTACTAATATAACAATTATTATTAACAGCACAAAAATACAACCAACAATAGTTCTGACAATAATATCCACTAAAAATACAATGAATAAATAAGTTTTATATGTAATCAAGAGTGGATATGAACCTGGTATAGAAGTAACTGTCCCATCAGTACCATTAGTAGGAGATGGTGTAGGACTAATTGAAGGCATAACTGGAATTATAATTTCTGTGATAAAACAAATTAAAATTAATATGTAATATGCGTTTTCTAAATAAGGCTTACTAAATGTTCTAATAAATGGTTCACTACTACCAGCCTCATTACTTAATACCATACTGATATTGCACTCTTGATACTGAGGGACTGTTGCTGATCCTGTTATAGTATTTGGATGCTTAGTATTCTCCACTAGATATATGTAATGAAATACAATACCAGTTTCATTACACTGTATAATAACTGTAGCATTCTGACGAGCTTCACTAGTACACTCTAATAAAACCTATTATATTGTAAATAGAACAATATTTAATTAATATTAATTTGTTACCGGTATAGTGAAGTGCAAAGTAACTTCACCAGTCTCAGGGTCAGAGTAGTTATTAAAAGTTGGATTAACTGAGTTATTATTATGGTCTAGAGAAAATTTTTTATTAGACTACCTCTTTGAAAAGAGAATATAGAAAATTACCTCTTTCATAATAAAAACTGATATGATTAGATGAACCTATTCCAACATCATTGATAGGAGAAACTGATACATTATTTAATATACAAGGATCAGGATTAGTGGCTGATAATATAATATTAGTATCATTATTAGTAGTAATAATGTTCACTAATCCATTGACTATATAGTATCCAGTGATAGGTACATTATCCAGTGTATAAGGAGCTGTCCATGTTAATAATACACTGGATCCATTAATAAAAGTGTAATTCATATTGCCAACACTATCCAAT
>NW_003546254.1:242815-243826 GCF_000090795.2 Amphimedon queenslandica | reverse complement strand
TTTGTCAACAAGCCTTCCAAGAGGCAAGAGGACCAGGACTATCACTTTAAAGGTTGCATAGAGCTTTACACTTACATGGGTGCCTTTTGGGCGCATAGTTATGGTATATTATATGCATGCGTGTGTTGAGTATACGCCCAAAATATGTGCAAAAATGGGTGTAGCCAAAATTGTGGCACTCTTTGCACTCCATTTTTCTAACCCAACTGTTCTTCCAATTCTGCTGCCGCCTATGTTATTTGAGCTGTTGATTCACGACTGCATGTACATTTACAAAAGAGAAATAGCTTTGTTGACTGATAGGTTTTTAGTTTAAAGTATGGCTTGACAAACTTATACTTTTTCTTGGTAGCACTTGAAAGCTATAGTAACTCAACTTAAGCAATGCAGAGTCTCCATTACCGGAAATTGAAATTCCCAAAAATGTGTGCTAAAATATAAAAGTGTTTTCCTCTAAATAACATCAAAAATGAAATAACATCAAGTGATGTTACTTGCAGCAACATCACTGTACTGCAAATGATAAATTAAATTAATGCAAGTGATAAATTAAAGTCATTTTTTTCAGGTTGCTGAAAATTATTTGGGGGTTCAATTGAAAGGCTAATTCCCCTTTTCTGCTGTCTATATGCACACCCATGGCCAGTGCCACGTCACTTTAATGCAACCACACCTACTTTTTAGTTTTAATGACTGTTAGATGATTACTCTACTTTTAAACAATATTATTAATTAAGCTATGTAGCCATTATTTTTTGTGGTAATAAATTGATGTCCTCTAGCCTGATATTTTGGGTTTTTATTTTTTTGGAAGCCATCATTAACTCCACTTGTTTAGAACATTAAACAATTGTTTGTAGCTCCATCCAAATAACGAAACCATAAATGTTTTTAGTACTCATTGAATTTTATTATTTCCGGCTAGCTGTAATGCATCCAGCAAACAATTTTTCATTTACAATACAGTATATAGCAAGAATCTACCTGGATTTTATTTTCATGAAATTGCAT
>NW_003546254.1:213501-242805 GCF_000090795.2 Amphimedon queenslandica | reverse complement strand
ATTTAGATGTTTAGTATTCTCCACTAGATAAATGTAATTAAATACAATACCACGTTTTATTACACTGTATAATAACTGTAGCATTCTGATGAGCTTCACTAGTACACTCTAATAAAACCTATAATATTGTAAATACAACAATATTTAATTAATATTAACATGTTACTGGTATAGTGAAGTGCCAAGTAACATCACCAGTCTCAGGGTAGTTATTAAAAGTTAGATTTACTGACTTATTATTGTGGTCTAGAGAAAGATTTTTATTAGACTAACTCTTAAAAAAACAAAGTATTACCTCTTTCATAATAAAAACTGATATTATTAGATAAACCTATTCCAACATCATTGATAGGAGAAACTGATACATTATTTAATATACAAGGATCAGGATTAGTAGCTGATATTGTAATATTAGTATTATTAGTCATGCTCACTAATCCATCGACTACATAGTATCCAGTGATAGGTACATTATCCAGTGTATAAGGAGATGTCCATGTTAATAATACACTGGATCCATTAATAAAGGTATAATTCATATTACCAACATTATCCAATAAACCTAAAAAAGAAATGATGATTCTACATTTTGCATGTGTGAATGAGATTCATGACTTATGATATTCACTAGGATGCCACTGTACCATAAATGGAAGTGTTTGTCATATGAAATGAATATGAACATTTTATTTATGAACACTAAATCAGCATTTTTTGAGCTGTGTGATGCAAATTTGCAAAAAGAGAAATAGCTTTGTTGACCAATAGTAACCAAGAGTGTACTCTTGCCGATATGTTTTTGTTTAAAGTATGACTTCTCAAGCTTATTTTTTTCTTGTTAGCACTGCTAACAAGAAAAAAATAAGTTTGAGAAGTCAATTTGAGCAATCCAGTAACTCAATTTGAGCAATCCAGATTGAGTCTCCATTACTCAATCAACTAAAATTCCCATTTAATATCTGTCATTTTATTTCACTATTATAGTGTAGTTTACTTTATACCAAAATGTGTGCTAATATAAAAGTGTTTTTCTGTAAATAAAGTCAGTTTTACTTCAGGTTGCTGAGAATTATTTGGGGCTTCAGTTTGGGGGGCTAATGGGCTATAGCATCCTCGACCTCTTGTTCTGCCATTTATGAAAGTTGATTATTCAGCTTTTAAATAATTAATTAAGCTATTTAGCCATTATTTTTGTGGTAATAATTTTTACGAATGTCTTCTAGCCTGCTATTTTGTGTTTTTATTTTTGTGAAAGTCAATATGCTATGTTGTGTATAAACAGTATTTGCGATTTTTAATTTTGTAGCTCCATCCCAAATAATTAAATCATAAATGTTTTGAGTACTCATTTTTCATTTACAATACAAATCTAACCAATTTTTGTGGATTTCATTTTCATGAAATTCTCATTTCTTTCAAAATTTACAAAAACAAAATCCACAAAAATCGAATGCATGCAGTTTAACATAGCTGAAAAGTAGAATATCATGAAAATTAAACAAGATTAAAGCCATGAAATAGATTATTGATTGATCCACAATATTTTTGGGCCCTGAAAATGTTGCTACATATGATACACACACACCATGTATACACTAACCTTGTATCATTAATATTGCTGTATTACTGGACACTATTTCAGGAGGATTATCAGTAATAGCTCTACATCTCACTTCAGTATTATTATTATGTTCATAAGCTGTTGCTTGTAGCTCTGCTGCTACATTACCACCATTATTAGTTGATGTTGCACTGAATCCTTTAGCTATAACACCAGTATCATGTACTGGTATATTATTAACTGTGAAAATAACTTCATCACCAGTAGCTTCACAAGAGAAGACAACAGTAGAGTTGAGCGTTGTATTAATAGACACTGGCTGAATTGTTATATCTGTGTAAATTAAAACTTTTGTAGCATTAATGTATCTAGCTCCACTTACTAGCACAATGAAACAACCGATAATAAAGTGTGATCAAAAACAAAGTCACAGGAACCTTTGCAACAGAAACGCAGACCATTATCAGAGACCTTGCTGACTCGTAGTCTGGCCCCGCCTCTTCGTCGCGCGGGGGCGCCACCCCCGGCCCGTGCGACGAAGAGGCGGGGCAGACTAGCTGACTCGCGCGCTATTCCAATTTGTCATTTGACCATAGATATTATAGACTTATAGATATTATAGATATTATAGACATGATTTTCACCATTTTGATGCAAATTCATGCAATTTCATGCATTAATAATCACGCACAGTCTGTACACGTGACGTCATCAGTTTCCAATCCCGGTTACGTAGTCTATAATATCTATGATTTGACCAGGCCTGCTGACGTACACGTGATCCATAGTGCGTGATCATAGATACTAATGGAAGGTCACTGGCTGTGCTGCTAGCGCATAGCTCTGAGCTGCATGCAAGCACTGCGGACCACACCTAGTTTTATCGTCGTCTTAACAATGACTCTCTGCAACATCATTATAATTTTCTTTCTTCTGCTGCAGCACAATCATTGTTCTGGTAAGTAGACTATTCATTTTCCCCATTTAGATATGTATTTCGGCATTCGTCAGTTTTAGCGGATATAACAGTAGAGCCAGTGTCTATTAATACAACGCTCAACTCTACTGTTATCTTCTCTTGTAAAGGAACTGGTGATGATATTTCCTTCAGAGTTAATAATACACCAGCATATGATACTGATATTATAGCTAAAGGATTCAGTGCAACATCAACTCATAATGATGGTACAGCAGAGCTACAAGCAATAGCTTATGAACAAAATAATAATACTGAAGTGAAATGTAGAGCTATTACTTATACTCCACCTCAAATAGTGTTTAGTAATACAGCAATATTAATGATACAAGGTTAGTGTGTGTATAGTATATTCATCATTATTCCAGTGCTTCTTCAGGTCTGTTGGATAGTGTTGTTGATCTGGCTTATACCTTTATTAATGGATCCAGTGTATTATTAACATGGACAGCTCCTTATACACTGGATAATGTACCTATCACTGGATACTATATTATAGTTAATGGATTAGTGAACATTATTACTACTAATAATAATACTAATATTACAATATCAAGCACTAATCCTGATCCTTGTATACATAATGTATCAGTATCTCCTATTAATGATGTTGGAATAGGTTCATTTAATGATATCAGTTTTTATAATGAAACAGGTTAGCATTACTCAATGGCTTTATTATGTTCACACTGTATCTTTCAGTTCCTCTCATTACTCCTCCTGTATCAGTGGTACCAGTAATTGATGGACAACTAATATCATTGAATATCAGTATTAATGTAAGTATATTCACCATAAGTGTATCACACAATGAGTAAACTAACAGCATAGCAAATGAATATTGCTTTCATAACTTATTCCCACGCACACACACACACACACATACACTGTAGGTCAGCACGATTTGTGAAGAAGAGTATCCTAATAGTATAACAGTTAATATACTGAATACTGATAACACAGTAATAAAAAACGCTAGTATATCAGCACAAGTTAATTACCAACTGATGATTACTGGAGTCATTGCTGTGCCTATTAATTTGTATACATTTGTTGCTAATGTATCACTGAGTAATAATGGAGGAACATTCAATAACATGTCATCTTTTACATTTAGTAAGTACCCCGGTACTATATAGCTGGTAATTTTCAGTGGAGGGAATTTCGGTTTAGAAAATTTTTAATTTGTAAAATTTTTCCTTCTCCAAAATTACCACCTATTATGGTAATTCATCTTCAATTACTTTTATAAAATGACTCATACACTAGGTTTTCTTGGACCAGTTACTAACATTAGCTCTTCAATAGACAACTGTTCTACTATTGATATAACATGGACTGCTCCTACAGTTGATGATAGAGTATCTATACAGTATTACATACTAAGAATATATGATGCTATTACTGGTAGTCCAGTGAGTAATGTATCAGTATATGATACCAGTTATCAGTTTATGGATAATAATTTATTTATTCATCGTTATACATATGTTATAACTGGAGTTAATGAATTAGGAGAAGGAATATCTAATAATGATACATTCTCATATCAAAGAAGTACATACATTACATACACTTCAATTGTTACATTGTTATAGTTCCCAGATCAACTAAAGCCAACACATCACTTAACATATTATCTTATACACAAGATATAGTTATTGCTGAACTCAATATCCCAGTATGTTATTAATACTTTTATCAATAATTTTTATTATTACTAATTTTAGATCGTACTGAAATGCACTGGTGAAGCTCCTGAACATGTTACAGTTACTGTACTATGTAATGGAACTAATAGCAGTACAACTTTTCTAATAGAACCTAAAAATAATTTTACAGATTTATTGCCAGTCCCTCTGTATCAAGAGTGTACTATCAGTATTCTATTTAGTAATGGCGTTGGTAGTAGTGAAGGATTTTCACTAGCATTTGGTCAGTTAGTATATACGTGTTTACAGGTTATATATTACAAAAGTTACATTAACAGATGCATTCCCTCCAAATATTACTACTACATGTACAGAAACATCCACAAAAACATCCACAGAAACATCTCCTACTACCATACCTGTTACACCAACTCCTAGTGTCAGTACTGGTTAGTATGACATATATTAATTTTAATACATATTATCTATGTGTATGTGTTGTAGTTATCATAATATCATCATCAGTGATTGGGATTCTTATTTTAATAATGCTCATAACAATGTGTCTCACAATAGCAGTTTGCTATTGCCATAAAAACAAGAGTAAGTCTTACAGCAAGTACACAAATATTAATTAACTGTTAATTGCTCTGCTTCATTAGAGTAGCTTATATTTGGTGACATTCTGTTCCTTTCTCTCTTTCTGTTAGGTCATTCAATTCAATTTGCTTGACCAGACCAACCTTACATCTAAAAAAGGAAGTAGCTAATTTTGAAAGTAACTCAAAACAATGTTACGCAACAATAATGTGAGACAAAATTATTTTTTGACTCATAATTAAAAATAAATATTTTATTTTACCGCAAATTCACCTGCATCATTATTACTTGCTGGAATCTCTAAATCTTGCTATATTAACAATTTTAATCCACATTATATATTGCTGATAGAAGTTTATAGATGCAATAAAAGTAACTACAAAGCTTGTCTATGTTGATAATAATTGCTAGAGAAGTTGTGAAAGTCAAGAAATAATTGTCAGTTTCTGACTCAACTTCACTTGATAACTGCACCTAAAGCAACAGCAAATACCTTTTATCTTCAACACTAGGAAAAAGTGCTTGGGTTCAGTTTCCTTTTTAAAATTAACCTTCCCATTACACTAGTACACGTATAATAATCAAGTTTTAGTATAAATAAAATACCTTTTTGATGCTTTATATGTAAATTAGCAAGTGCATGAATCATTATTGATAAATGAAGCTTCAGAAGCCTGTGGTGTAGTGATAAGGGGATCAATTAGTAGATTACTCTTATCTACATCATCATCAGTTTCTACAAAAATCACTAAATCAGTCAGTTTTAAGTACTTCTGCAGCATTTGGAGTAGGGTACCACAAAAGGTACCATTAATATCTACTGTGACATACATGTAATCTATCATTCCATCCTTTACATAAAATTTAGCTAAATTATACTCGTCAGGACATGCAAAGATCAGTAATAGTGCCAATAGCTAATAGCTTCATTGAAAAATTCGACAACCCCAGAGTAGAGTTTGGCACATAAAATCCAAACTATTATTGATAGGTTGCAACTTGATGAAAAGAAGTTGTGTTGTATCTATAATACAAATACTAATAATGCTAATGCATTGTTGTATTAATAATGACTTTGACTTTGTGTGACTTGCAAAGTCAACAATACTGACTTTGTGTGGGCCAGGTATGACTTGTAAAGTCAACAATACTGACTTTGTGTGGGCCAGGTAATGAATAATTATAACAAATCACACTGTGTATATGAACTGTCAAAAGCACACAATACTGCATTCTTGACAATACATAAGTGAAATCATACTTACTTGCTATATTGCAGAAAGCATAAGTGATTAGATCAGATGAGACATGCACTGCTTAAGATCAATAGGGACTGGCAGCTGATAAAAAAATTGTTGGTTTAAAGCATGTGTTTCATTGACAACTCACATGATTCATCATAGTAAAAATGAGTAGGTACAGAGTATGTGCAGCTAAATATCATTCACCCATACAATGTGAAAGAAATAATACAGGTGCATGCATAGGCGTAGGAATGATTCAAAAGTTGGGGGGGGGGCTCAACATTAAAAAGCATGACTTAGCATGTGAACATGGGGGGCTAAGCCCTTTTGTTCAAAAGTTGGGGGGGATTCCTACGCCTATGACATGTAAGTTGTAACAGGAAATACTTCAGCTTTTATGGTAAGGAAGGCATTACCATCACAATCCAATGTCATATTAACTTGAGGGCTAATAACCATTACATCACTTATAGCAGATACACCGTAAATACCATAGAAGTGGAATATTTTACTGCTTTTATTATTCAATTTTTAAATTTTTACATGTTTTTAATTTTACAGTTTACATGAGACCTACTATAAATTAATATAACTAGCAAAAAATTTACTGGTTTTTTTTATTTTACTTTTTTCTGTTATCGTAAAATTAAATTCGCCTTAAAATATTCCCCTAGATATACTAGATTCATAGCACCAATACTGAGTACCATACAGTTGGTTAATTTTGCAGGGAAAACTTTTTCAAATCTTCAAATTTTTAAATAACTTTACCTTCATACACCCTATGTCTGTCATACCTGTAAAAGGATCGTGTGACTGTCAAATGATCCAGTATCCTACCAAACTCTCTTTTGAGGGTCTGATGACACCACGTACATATATTGAATATCATATTGCTTTTGTAAACATTGTCTGGATTTTTATCTACAGAACAGATCACATAATATGCCACGTGACTAGAGTACTTGGGTGATAATAAAGGAAAAGTTTCCTGTAAGCTTTCTTGAGTTGTTCTTCGCTTGCATTTCTTTGAGCCACACCTCTGTCAGACTGGATAGGTAAATGCTTTCAAGCAGAATTTGCATAACTTATGTCAAGCAATGAAACTGTGAAAGTGTCATGTTAATTATGGTAACTGCCAACTTAAAAATAACATCTACAGGTAAACTTCCATGCAATTACCTGAACTTGCCAAGGTGATTACTTGTAAAGCTACATTATAAATTATCATAGATGTAGACTATTATTTTAATTTCAATCCTGATTTTGCTGTCATGTCTTCCAGCTCTTATATGCGTTTCTTGAATGAGGTCTTGCAAAATGCAAAGGCACATATGAAAGATGGCATCCCTGCTTTGGGTGTGCCTCCACTTGATCCTCTAGATATTGGAAAGCTTGCTTTTGAGGAAGGTACTTCTTATGTAAATTTCAAAGCATACTTTCGTGATGTTGCAATCCACGGGTTCTCAGCAATTAATATTAGCAAAGTATCATTTAATCCAGCAACACTTGAAGTCTCAGCCACAGCTGTTGTGAAAACCCTCAAGGTCACTGGTAAATACAAGCTCAATGGCATGGCAATCTTTGTCGTACCACTGGAAGGCAATGGAGACTTCACAGTAAAAGCTGACACAGTTTCTGTGAATATTAAAATGAAAGTCGGCAACAATTTTGGCATAGATTTAATGAAGACCAAAATGGAAGTGGAAAAAATTGGCTTTGATTTCAAAAGTGTTCATGCAGAATTAACAGGCCTTGAAGGAGGAGGGAATCTTGATAAGACTCTCAATAGTCTGATCAACAGTATTGGTGGACGAGTATTTAAGCATGTAGAGCCAGTCTTATCAGGTGCTATGGAACATCAGTTGCAAGCTCTTATAAATGACGAATTGAAGAAACTACCAACTGCTGGTAATGCAATGGCAGATAAACCTCCCATCATGGCAAAAGCTTTCTGCCGTCCACAGTTTGACCTGATCAGTGAGAAAGCAAACACTGGTAACATGGACAGCGTCTTTGATAAAATACTTGCAAATGTCAATTTTAAGTTATCACAAGGTTACGATCCATGGAAAGTAGACCAAGATGCTGAAACTTCATTCAGTAAAAGTATCAGCAGTGGTATACCTTTCATGCCTGATATTCACATTGGTGGAAGTGCAAGGTTTCACGATATTCAGATTTTCGGACTCTCGCATCTTGTTCGTACCGGGCCAGTTACCCTTTCAGTTTCTCCACCTTCGCTAGCTTTCCAAATTGGTGTGGCTGGCTCTGTTCATGGTGGTGGGGATTGGTCAGCTTCCTTGACTCCTATTCATATTTCGGGATCTGGGAGTGTTAGCATCGGTAACTTCAGCATTGGCGGAAAGATCAAAATATCGAACAAGAAAGGAAAAATAGAGAGCATCGGGTTTAGTTCAGATCCCGATGTACATGTTGATATCTCTGGTCTTGGCCCTCTCTCTTGGATAGCCTCGCAGTTCATGGATGCAGCTGCAAAAGTCATTTCTCCTTGGTTAAATGATATTGTGATGCCCAAGGTGACGGATGTGCTGCAAAATGAGCTGGACAACGTTGAGCTCCCTTTCTAATAAAGCATGATTGAACAGATTTTTGTTTAGCACTATGAAACATCTAGACTAGTTATTAGTTTTAGTTATCAATACTGAATTTATAATAGATTTAGAATTTTTTTCAGTAGCTATTGTGCATGCAAAGAGCAAATTCATCTTCTGCATGTTCTCTTACACTGAAATGTTCATGAAAAATTTAAGTTTCAGTTCATGCAAAATCCATTTTTTCGATTAATTAACTAATGGGAGTGTCCCTACTAGTTATTAAAAATAAAATGTCTTCCGAGTTCAAGCCACCAGATTGGTATTTAAAATGACTCCTCTACAAATTAGAACTTAATTTTGTTTGTAGGATTGGACCTCCTAAGCCTGGCCTTCATTTGGATGTAGTCAAGAACGGTACTGTCCTACAGGTGGTTAAAAATAACCCTTGTACCTGAGTCATTCTGCTCCTTCACTTAGAAACTCCTTATAGATGACAAGGAGTATTACTTGTTTGGTCGTAACACTGACGTGTGCGATTTCCCTCTTCACCATCAGTCTTGTTCTAGAGTACATGCAGCATTAGTGCATCACAAATACCTCAACAGACCATTTCTCATTGACCTTGGATCAGGTTTACCAATTATTATAATTTAATAAAAATAATAATAATAAGTGGTTCATTAATATTTATCTTTGTCATCAATGACTATCTCTGTTATGTTATTTTTTTATGTCCTTGTCCCCTTTTGTAAAATTATGAACAGCAATGTCACATTTTTAAAGTCCATTTTATTATTTTTCCAGCTCATGGCTCATTTGTTGGTAGCATGCAGTTAGAAGCACAGAAGCCTCAGCAGTTACTTGAAGACTGCACCTTTTCTTTTGGGGCTTCAACAAGAAAATACACTCTTAGGTACTGCCATGTTTTAATGGGTGTGGTCTATAGTTTTTGATAGGGAGAAACCTCAGCAGGTATCGCTCTTACAGGAGGAAGGGGGAGAAGGAGAGGGAGGGACACTCTTAGGTATTGCTGATCTTGACAACGAAGTTGATGTGCGTTAATTAATTACACATAACCACACCCACTGCATGTTTATTTGACCACACCCTTTAGGATATTACGCAATACAACACAGCTCATAATCGGCAGATTAGTACCATTGGAATTAACGAAGAGGCATCTCTCTCAAGGAAGAGACAGAGGAAGTCTAGCTCAGTTTCTTTCAACGAAACTGAAGAAATTATTAATCCTGGTAACTAAAGCATAAGGTTTTGTCTAACAATAATGATTTTGAGCAGTTTAAAAAGGAATTTAATTTTCAAAGATCATCCCCTTCTCTCTTTCTTTTTTTAGAGGATGTTGATCCATCTGTTGGTAGATTTAGAAACCTTGTTCAATCTTCAGTCGTCATACCAGCAAAGGTATCCATCATTTTATGATTGATCCATTCCTTCATACATGTTCATGTGTGATGTCAGCAATAATTACAACTAAGCCTTAAAAAGTAGCAAATTTTTTGTGAGAAAAAAATAAAGGCTATAGCCCATAGTTTTTTTCAAAAATGACTGCAAAAAATTACCTCATATTTTTAATATATTTTCTGATACATATTCATGTCCTTATGTTATGTACATGTAGAAAGTTTGAGCTGATTCCGACTTCAATTTTTTGAGTTACGGTCATTTTAAGAAAACATCAAAAATCTGAAAAATACCCAAGGCTATAGCCCATGGTTTTTTCCAAAAAATGGCTCCGAAATCACCCCAAATTTTTATTACATTTTCTGATTCATAATGATGTACTTATGCTGTGTAGAAAGTTTGAGCTGATTCCAACTTCAATTTATTGAGTTACGGCCATTTTAAGAAAACATCAAAAATCTGAAAAATACCCAAGGCTATAGCCCATGGTTTTTTCCAAAAATTGGCTCCGAAATCACCCCAAATTTTTATTACATTTTCTGATACATATTGATGTACTTATGTTATGTAGAAAGTTTGAGGTGATTCCGACTTCAATTTTTTAAGTTACGGCCATTTTAAGAAAATGTCAAAAATCTGAAAAATACCCAAGGCTATAGCCCATGGCTTTTTCCAAAAAATGGCTCCGAAATCACCCCAAATTTTAATTAAATTTTCTGATACATATTGATATCCTTATGCTATGTAAAAAGATTGAGCTAAAATACTTCAAGTTATGGCCATATTTTTAAAAGAGCAAAGACTATTGTAGTTTTTGTCCATCAAATTGTAACAATGATAATATTTATTTCTTAATATAGCGAACTCGCAGTGATGACGATGAAGGAAGCACTCCATTAACTCCTACTTCTTCAAAGAGGCATCCGTTCACTCAACCTCTGAGCTCACCCACTGACCCTCTCCCCCCGTCTTCCTCTCAACTTTATCCTGACGGGTCTTTACTCTCTCCTTCCTCTAGTCGTGGGACCCTCTCATTCTCCTCTGTCCTTTCTCGTGGGATAACAGCTGGTATCTCCTCATTAATAATTACTACCGTATAAGTGGTTTTTTTGAGGGAATTATATTTCACAAAATCTACAAAAATTCCAATTCGCTGATTTTAGTTTTGCGAATTCTGCCACGTGTGCCGTGTAGGTACCGTATTAAATTGATTTTTGAAGATTCTATTTTCACAAATCAGGAAAGAATTTGCGAAATTTACGAGCTTGAAAAAACCACTTATACGGTATATCATGCAGTTATATTTTATGATTTTTTAGCTCCTCCGGTTGAAAATCCTGAAGCAACTGAAGCGAATTCAAAGGCCACGTCTTCAGTTCAACCAACTTGGTCTGTTTCTCAGGATATTTTTGAGGACTCGGAAGTACCGAGAAAGAAGAAATATGCCAAGGAGGCGTGGCCTGGGAAGAAACCAACTCATAATATGATGATTTGATGTCACATTTATGTCATAATACTAATAATTAAAAATGTAGTTTTAAATTTTAAAAATTAATAATTATTTTTTGTGGGGCATGCGTATAAAATTAAATTTCAATTTTTCTATGTAATTATTCTTCGTTTAATTAGAGAACGTACACTTTCAAAATGGCGCCCTACATGTTTCTCCTCTGTCTCTGTCTCTTAGGAATGTGTTCCTTCTGTAGAGGGTTCTACATACCAGGAGTAGCTCCGTCAGAGTTTCAAGAAGGCTCGGCGCTAGATATCAAGGTATCTCTATTATTATGTACATTTTGTGTGACTTTTGAGTTTTGATCCCCCAAAAACGATTTTTCTTATCATATACACTAGGCGATGTCAATGACGAGCATAAAGACCCAGCTTCCTTATGATTACTATATCCTCCCGTTTTGCTCTCCTAGTGAAGACACGATACGTTACAAGACACTCAATTTGGGGGAGGTACTAAGAGGGGACAGGATTGTCAATACTTTATACAATGTGAGTATTATACTTTTATACTTGTAAAGCGTCTAATAATAATAATAATAAAATGATAATAATGAGAAATAATGTTACAATATAAAATAACAACAACAACAATAATAATAATAACAAATAATAATATAAAAGTTTACTTTGTATACATAATAGTTTTTTAATTTATTCTTCTCGTTAAGTCTCATTTTTTTACTGATAATGTGTGTTTTCCATTCTCATTACATGTTCATTTCTTTCCTCTTTCTCCAGTTTTCTATGCTCAATGAGGTCAGTTGTCAGGTTTTATGTGAAAAGTCCCTCACTTCAAAGCAGTCAAACGCGTTTTACGAGAGAATCAGCGACGAGTACACACTTCACATGTAAGAAACTCGCAAAAACATAAAAGCTAACTATCATATTGATAATAGGTTGCTTGATAACCTTCCAGCTGCTTCTGTTTTTAAAAATCTTAAGACTGGTGATGTAAGTTTATAACTTAATAGCTAGTTAGACTCATTTTGTTGGCTTCTACAATCAAATACTACAACTACATTAGTCATTACTCCCTTAATAATTTATATATAATGTAGTTACAATATGAAGATGGATTCAAGCTTGGTTATATATCTTCCAACAAGGCATACATCAACAATCACCTCTACATAACTGTCCTTTACCATCGCCTTCAAAGGTAGGCAGAGTCAGTAATTATAAACCACACCCTCTTCCCTCCCCCCCTAGGAGTATGATTGAAGTGTCTTATCGTATTGTTGGCTTTGAGGTTGAGCCCCAGAGTATTGCAATGGACGCCATGACTACAACAGCTGAGGGTAATAAGGTCCTGTGTGCCCTCTCTTCTAAAGGAGAGCCTTCACCAATGGAGATAAAGAAAGACTGTAAGTAAAGGAAGAGAGAGGGAGGGAGGGAGAGAGAGAGAGAGAGAGAGATCTAAAACAAGTCAAAGCATGTACAAATGTCACTTTTACTTTCTCATAGCTCAAAACTCAGTTAGATTCACATTCAGTGTTCAGTTCAAAGCCAGTGATGTAGCGTGGGCGTCACGCTGGGACACTTACCTCAGAATGAGTGATGTTCAGATCCACTGGTTTGCTATATGTAACTCGGTGGCCATTGTACTCTTCCTGACAGGTGAGCAAACATGTGATAGTCATGTGATAGTATTGTGACTTTAGTGATATCAAATGCCGTACTGTGTAAATTTTTTGAGAGACGTACATGCATGTAGATTTCATTAATTTATCCAAAAATCTATTATACACGTTTTATTTTCACTGCCTGCCATCTTGTACCCTATTAAATGAATTTTGTGGGTTTTAGCAAACCATTGCAAATTCCACAAAATTTGAAAATTTTGTGCGGCTACAGTATGTGATAAATTTGTGCTTTATTTGTCATCATTGGTACTCGTGGTAGTCTTTGTGTTGTTGTTTCTGTCATGTGATAGTCACCTGATCTCTATCATTAAAGGTATCCTGGCTCTCATTATCATACGTACACTGAGGAGGGACATAGCTAGATACAACATGAGGGATGAAGAGATGGTAAGCTCCTATTATAGACACCTAACTAAAGGGTCTGTGTATATTTCTAATAGGATGAGACACTGGAGGAAACTGGCTGGAAGCTAGTTCACGGTGATGTGTTTAGACCACCTCAATATCCTACACTGTTGGTTGGGTGTCTGGGATCTGGTATACAACTCTTCTGTATGTTACTGATTATATTAGGTATGGATTAGCATACATGTACATGTACATGTATTTGTTATTAGTTACGTATGTGTATATGTACTTGCTTGTTTCAGTTTATTTTACGCTAGTACATTGTATATTTGTCTTAATTCACCTCATCTCTCTCTCTCTCTTCTCTCTCCCCCCCTTCTCTCTCTCTCCCCCCCCCTTCTCTCTCTCTCTCCCCCCCCTCTCTCTCCCCCCTCTTTCTCTCTCCCCCCCTTCTCTCTCTCCCCCCCTCTCTCTCTCTCTCCCCCCCTCTCTCTCTCCCTCCCTCTCTCTCTCTCTCCCCTCTCTCTCTCTCTCCCCCCCTCTCTTTCTCCCTCCCTCTCTCTCTCTCCCCCCCTTCTCTCTCTCTCTCTCTCTCTCCCCCTCTCTCTCTCCCCCTCTCTCTCTCCTCCCTCTCTCTCTCTCTCCCTTAGCATTTGCAATGTTTGGTATGTTAAGTCCTGCTAGTCGTGGTGCACTACTGACTGCTAGTATTGTCCTGTTCATGTTTATGGGGTAAGAGCTAGGAGTGTGTGTGGCTATACTGTACTATTGTAATGTTGAGTCCTTCAAGTGTACCCTATTGAAAACTTTTCTCATGTACATGTCCTGTTTCAGTGCAAAACATGCATCTTTTAGTAGTAAAACAGAAATTTGTAAATACCATGCAGTTATAATCCATGATCTTATTATTTATTATTATTGTTGCTCTATTAGGCTTATATCAGGCTATCACGCCGCTAGAATGTTCAGAACACTTAAAGGGAATGAGTGGAAGATGGCGGCCACTTTAGTGAGTTTAAAACAAATTAAAAACTAATAACTGCATTTATGTGCCTGCGTAATTCGTAATGCTAATTTACTGGGATTTACTAAGGTATACTGAGATATACTAAACTTCATTTTGATAGACTGCAGTGCTATATCCTTCTGTTATTTTCGGTATCGGATTTCTATTGAACTTCTTCATCTGGGGCAAGCATTCTTCTGGAGCGGTAAGGAACATTAATTATTAATTCACTGTTGGATCTAGAAGGGGAGTTTTCCATTTTTTAGTTAGATTATTGGTCTTCCAAAATTTATTTCTAGATCTAACAATGATTATATAATTTCGTTTTTTAATTTCTAATTTTACACCATGTGTCCTCTCACCAGGTTCCATTCACGACAATGATTGCTCTCCTCTTCCTCTGGTTTGGTATTTCCTTTCCTCTTGTTTTTATCGGGTTTTATTTCGGGTATCGCAAGCAGCCTTACGAGCACCCGGTCCGGACCAATCAGATCCCCCGACAGATCCCCGACCAGCCCTGGTATCTCAGCCCTTTCCTTAGCTCTACTGTCGCCGGGATCCTTCCATTTGGGGCCATCTTTGTAGAGCTATTCTTTATACTTTCAGTAAGTGGAATGAGTACAAGTACAAGTATTTGATGGTTATTTGCTCCAAACTCTGGTCAACTATAGTGTACAGTACAGGGTATTTTCCCAAAAATGGTTAGACATGCATTTAGTTTTTCCTGATATGCACATACATGTATGCACATGTTTTTTATGTTTTGTAAAAAAAATTTGAGGTGATTTTGATCAAAATTGGATTTTTCACCAATTTTTCAAGTTGCTCCAAAATGGGGCCAAAGACCATGGATTATAGTCTTTTCTTGTTTTCAAAAAAGTCACCCCAATTTTTGTTTCATTTTTTGACATAAATGTTTTTTATATCGATGTCTTTATGCTACATGTTTGTAGAAAGTTTGAGCTGTTTCCGACTGATAATTTTTGAGTTATGAGCATTCTTAAAACGAGCTAATTTAGAAAAAGCAATGGCTAGAATTGTCTTGAGCCAAATTTTATCAAAATTGCTAGGAGAGATATCTCCTTTGGTGTAATTTTTACATTTTTACACTGACTATCAATTTTGAGCTGATTCCGATCAAAGTTGGATTTTAAAGAAATTTTTAAAGTTGCTCATAACTAGGGTACGTGTTTCATCGAAAAATATATCTTGATTCTTTATAATATAATGTATGTCACACCATTTTACTAAATCATGTATTATTTTTAGGCTATTTGGGAGAATCAGTTTTATTACTTATTTGGTTTTCTTTATCTTGTGTTTGTCATTCTAATCATCGCCTGTGCTGAAGTTGCCATTGCTATGACTTACTTCCAGCTTTGTGCTGAGGTAGGCCAACCCTTTCCTCCTTCCACAGTGTATTTTATTATTATTTATTTTTATTTATTTTTAGAACTATCATTGGTGGTGGAGGTCATACTTCATCTCAGGGTCCCCTAGCTATTATGTTTTTGCTTATGCCATTATATATTATTTTACAAAGGTGAGATCGAGGTTAACATTACGTTCAAAGTACTGCCATCTCTCTCTCCCTCTCTCTCTCTCCCTCTCCCTCTCTCTCTCTCCCTCTCTCTCCCTCTCTCTCTCTCCCTCTCTCTCCCTCTCTCTCCCTCTCTCTCCCTCTCTCTCTCTCTCTCTCCCTCCCTCCCTCTTTCTCCCTCTCCCTCCTAATTAGTTGGAGATTGAAGATTTCATCCCAACTCTACTGTATTTCGGTTATACTACAGTAATGGTGACTGGTTTCTGGCTCCTAACTGGTACCATCGGCTTCTATGCCACCTACTTCTTCATCCGGCGCATATATGCAGCTGTCAAGCAGGACTGAGGGTTGGGAGGATAGCGGATTGTGGGACGATTTATGTGTATATGTACTCCGTAATGATTATTATTATTAATTTTGAATAATGGGTTTAGAGGCAGCCAGCCATGGTGTATATCTTAAAACTAACAATAATTATTGAACCCAAACAATTGATGCGAAAGAGATGCATCTAAACTAATGTAAGAACATAAAATTGCGTGAGAGATCTGACCTTTTTGCTTTAATGATTTTTACAAAGGTCAAAGTAAAGGTGTGGCTAATTAATGAAAATGGAGCTGCCAATTACTGAGCAGTCGAACAGTCTTTCCTCTAATATTGATATTCAGGGCAGTGATGGTACTTAACGAAACAAACAATGCAGCAGGTAGCCTGTTTCTATTATATGTAGGGATTCTACGTATATTAAAGCAATGTGATGCAGAGATTTTTAATGGCTGGAAGCAGCACAAGGTAGCAACATTCCGTTTAATATTTATTTTCTTTTTGTCATTTTTTCTAGTCACTGTATGATTTTGCAAGCTCTTTGGAGAACCTTTCTATAATGGCAGCTAAAATCATAAAAGTAAAAGGAGCTTTATTTGATATTTCAGTTTTTACCAGCATAATTATTTCAATTATTTTTTTATCAGAATGACAGAGGAATAGTAGTCATGTCAGGCTGCGGCACTTCTGGACGATTAGGATTCATTACAGCAGTCAGTAGCAATCCATGCTTAATGTTTGATATTTTTTTTCTCCATTTTACTCCTTCCCCTGCTCCTCTCCTTTCTTTCAGAGGTCATTCAATCAGGTGTTTCCTGGCAAATTCCATTACACTATTGCTGGAGGTGACAGAGCTCTCCTTCTCTCAACTGAGGCCCCTGAAGACTCCTGGACAGATGGAGTCAGGGATTTAGAAAAGGTAATGAAATTTGCATTTTAAAATTTTCTGCATGTTGCAGCTTCTACTAGTAGCAAAATTTCTTTCTAAAATTTGTAGCTTTAGATGCAATTAGATCTATATTTACTACTCTAGGTTTCTACTTCTTTTGAAGAAGTTTTGTTTATAGGAATCACTTGTGGACTCTCAGTTAGTCAATGAACTGCTATTTATAGTAACATATGGTCTATTTTAGGCTCCATACGTTGCGGGGCAGCTGGATTATTGTATGAAGCACTTGGAAAAATTTTGCCCTGTACTCCTTGGTTTTAATCCTGTCGAACTAGCAAGGTATTTAGTCCATTCTTGTTTATAAAATAATTATTTAATTGTGTTTATTTTTAGACAAGTCTCTATTAGGAACTGGGACAAAACGTTTTATGATGGTATGTTCACACACTACACCATCTCTCTATGCTAAGTTTTCTTCTATAGTTGCAACGGCAATGAGGTCTTTAGGAGAGCCCAAGTGTTACATCATTAATCCAGTGATTGGGGTATGTTACTGTACTTTTCATTACTGTACATGTATCTCACAGCCAGAACCTATTACTGGGTCTTCAAGGATGAAGAGTGGAAGTGCAACTAAAATAATACTGGAGACATTATTTATCCTGTCAGCAAACAGAGTCATGGAATTGGAGCCACAATGGTACAGGAGAGAGGGAAAGAGAGAGAAAGAGTGTAACTAGGTAATGACACATAGATGAAAAAAGAGAGTGTATGACCAGCATATATAAGTACAAAAGACTATATTTCTCTCTTATAGTCGAGCTAGTGATATATTCTTGTCTTATGAAATACTCCTTCGCTGCACTTACTTGCAAAGCAAGAGTATAAGTCGTCTCCTAAAAGCTGCAGGAAACACGTATGTCAGTATATTAACAAACAAACATCATGTGATACTACTGCGACTGTGTAGGTTTTGTACTGGTGGGCGTGTCTGTTATCTTGGGAGAGACACAGAGGGTATACTGGGAGTTGTTGATGCATCCGAATGTCCTCCAACGTATGGAGCAGGTACTACATAGAGAATGAATGAACTAATGAACATTTAATTTATGACATCTTGTCAGATTATGACGACATTCGTGGTTTTCTCCAAAAAAGTTGGTCAGCCCTGAGAAACAACGAAGGGGATCTGTCACAAAGAGTAGGTTCCTAACAACATCTCAATATTGATCCTGTACAGGGCCCCTTGTTTAATCTAGACTGGGAGTATTTTAAGGCTGAAGTTCTTCCTCTTTTAAGCGAAAAGGATTGCGTTATATTTGTTGGAGTATCCCCAAATGACGCGAAAGACTTATTGCAACTGATACAAGAGAAAACGTGTACAATAGGAATGATCACAACCTCATCACCAGAAAATGTATAAATAATTATAAATACTTATTACTATTCTTATAAATAATTTTACAGACTATCAAAGACCCTGCCAATATAATATCAGTCTCCATTTCGGTAGCTAGTGAAGCTATTGAGGCTTTGCTCCCATCTTCTTTTATTTCTTCCTCTCTCTTTACAAATGCTGCTTCTTCTCGTTTCATTGTCTCGTTAATGAGTGGCATGTGCATTAAATGGAGTCTCAATGCAATCAGTACAGGGGCCCACATTGCTAAGGGGAAAGTGTTGGGAAACAAAATGATTGATCTACAAGTGAGGTGAGCAGGAGGAAGGAGGGGGGTTTAAAGCATCATGACATTGTGAAATTACAAAATTAAATTTATACTTGCAGCATCAAATTTTGATTCAAAATTGACTTCAACTGTCCATACTTGCATTGCCTTGCCTGTGTATATAGTTATGATTGCTCTATAATTATTGCATTGTTGTTTCTTTATATATAACAATGATGAGTATATCTAAACAGTGACTATGTTCTATATCATAATCTCTTATGTACACTGTACCTTTACACAGCAATACCAAACTGTATTATCGCTCAATTGGTATCATACAAGTGAGTTATATAAATCATATTTCTTTCCTATTTTTTATTTTAATTATCAGGAGCTAACTGGTGCATCCAGACATGTAGCTGAGAAGTATCTTTTGTTATCAATTTATGGCTCTGATACTGAGCTACCTACAACTGACGAAGAAGTTTTGAGTCACATTTCAGCAGCAACTGGAAAACCACTGGTATAAGAAAAGAGATTTATTATCGTTAGAGTTTGATTTGCTTTTTATCTCAGATTGTTCCAACGGCCATTTTAATGATACGTAAAAGCGATTTATCAGTTGAAGGTGCTCGTGAGTGGCTGAGGAACCAACCTGTTCTAAGAAAGGGATTAAACAATGAGCTTTGATATTCTTTGCTGCATTAAAATATTAGACACTTTATTTAATAAAAAATATATCTTGACTACTCTTACCTGTATGCATTAGCTTCTCAGTTATTGTTGGTGTTTAAGTTATTTGCACTGGAGCCTGTCCAAACTGATGAATTCCACTGGATGGACCTGCCCCCAGTCTTCTATTGACTCTCCCAACAGTAATGGCTGAAAAGGGACGATCATCTTCCGCTCTGTCCAAGCTAGAGGAACAGCTCACCTGCTCGGTTTGTCTTGAAATCTACACTGATCCAAAGACTCTACCTTGTCTGCATTCGTTTTGCCAGGACTGTCTATTTGGATTGATGTCAAGGGACGTGAATAAAGAGTTCATCTCTTGCCCTTCTTGTCGGCTTCAGGTAAAACTAACTGGAGGAGTATCTACTCTCCCTGTAGCATTTCACATCAACAATTTAAAGGAAACCTACTCCCAGTTGAAGGATAAGGAAGACATTGAAGACTCTCCTAAGAAAACCAGCAATGATCACACCCAGTCTGCAGTGGCCATTTGCAGCAATCATAAAAAGCCTCTCGATACATTTTGTGAGACTTGTGACATGATGGTTTGCTTTACTTGTGTTAAGCAAAAGCACAGAGATCACGAGTACGACTTGATAGCTGATAGTTATCACAAACAATGTCGAATACTGAACTCGTGTCTTAGCCCTGTTAAAGAAAAAACAGTTGCCACAAAGCAGGCATTTGGAGCTCTAGTGGAAAGAGAGAATCAGATTAAGCAGCAAGGAGAAAGCATCAAGGAAGATATCCATGCAATGGTGGAGGAGATAATCAGTAACCTCCGCCAGTCAGCAAGTCAACTTGTCGAGGAAGTTGATGCAGCAATGGAGGAGAAACTAAAGGTGATCACAATTCAAAAGAAATCAGCTGAAAAGACCCTGGGGGTCTTAAATGAAGTTCAAGAATACGTGGAACAGAGCCTCAAAAATGAACCCCCTGAGATGATCTTGAACAGGAAGAAGCAACTGATGGAACGGATGAGTGAAGCCAGTGCAGATATCAATCTTAATGAGCTGTGCCCAATAGAAACAGCCGATCTTACACTTGTCAAAGATGAAAAGATTCTTTCGTCAAGTAATCACATTGGAGAGACACACATCACCTTCTCAAAACTGAAGCAAAGTAATATAATGAATGTTGGTCCGGTTAAATATCTCAAAGACAAGAAAGTTTCCTTTTCAGTAACACTAGAGGGACCAGATTCATCTCCACTGAGTATTCCACTCTCAGCTTTACACTGCCATTTGCTGCAACGTAGCAAGTGCGAGAAGACCATAGCTACAGTAACATCCTCAGTAACATCTCCTGGAGTATACGAGGTAGAGTGTAGCCCACTCAGCAATGGCCATCACATAATAATATTCAATGCTTGTAATGTTGAGCTTGAGCCTGCATCAATCTTAATCCCGTTCAGCCCATTCCTTGACACAATATCACCAGTATACACTATATCTGGGCTCTCTCATCCCTGGGGAGTATCTGTCACATCCAACGGGAGCATCATGGTAACGGATAACTGGGCGCACACTGTCATGACGTTTGGTACTTCACAAGAAATATTCGGAGGCAGTGGTGCTCTCAAGTTCTCTTATCCACGTGGCATAGCAATCACGCAAGACAACTTCATTCTTATAACGGATAATGATAAAGTACAGAAGTTGAATATGAGTGGGCAACGCATTGCATCTGTAGGTAAAGAAGGCAATGGAGCTCGTCGTTTCTCTTATCCGGCCGGGATAGCCATTTCTCCAATCAATCAACTTGTTTATATAGCCGATCGAAGCAACCACCGCGTGCAAGTACTCAACCCTGATCTAACCTTTTCACATTCTTTTGGTAGCATGGGAGGAAGCAGTGGACAGTTTCAGTACCCAACTCACATCTCGATTGACAGTCAGGGCTCCATATATGTCTCTGATCATGGGAATAGGCGCATCCAGAAGTTTTTGATTGATGAAAAATTTGCATTTTGCATTGCAGGTAATGGGGTTGACACTCCAAGCGGAATAGCGGTTGATGGTAGTGACCTGGTCTATGTTGCTAACGAAGGAGGGCAGTATATTTCAGTTTTCACGAGCGAGGGAGAGTTCATTCGTAGTATTTCATTAAAAGGAGTCAGTCCAATTGGATTGGCTTTTGATAAAAAAGGAACACTCTATGTGTGTAGCAACAAAGAGATACTGGTATATGGAATGTAAGAAAAACCACACGGACTGGTCTAATTGGTTATTTTGTAACTGGTTTAATATTATTAGTTATTAATGCATTACTGTAACTTTGTTTTTACACCTTAGTTTGCACTGACAAGGTGTCAAAAAATTTAGGAATTTGAAAATTTTTAAAAATTCATTATTGTTTATAGATATTATTATCATTAAATGAATGAAAAAAAAAAACAAAAAATTAAATTAAAATATAATACCCTTCATTAAAATAATTGTGTGCATAAAAGATAAATCCTATATACCTCTTACAATAAGTATAAAATACTCCATTAAAATAGTGTGCACTGTTAATAAAAGATAAATCCTATACACTTCTACAATAAGTATATATTACTATTGTCAAAAGTAGATGCACTCTTATTTTTGTGCTATTAATATTCCATCAAGTATAACACCACGTAATCATTAGGAAAAGTCCTTTCCAACGACATCAACTTGAAAACCAATCTTCCTAAGAGCCTCGTGCTTAAGGATTAGGCGACCGTCAAAAATAAAGGCAGGCTTCTCCATAAGACCGTAAATCCTTTCGTAATCCAGCGTAACAAACTCGTCCCATTCGGTACAGATGACAAGAGCATGCGAGTCTTTGGCAGCCTCATAAGGATCTTTACATATCGTCACATAGCGGTCAAAATCAGACGGAGAATGGAAGCTCTCGCAGTCAGAGAGGTCAGATCGAATCTGATCCTCGGATACTTTTGGGTCATAGATGACGATACGTGCCTCCTCTTCTAGAAGGTACTTGGTGATGTATATACTGGAGGACTCACGAGTGTCACCTGTGTCTTTCTTGAATGCAAACCCATATATTGTTATTTTCTTACCTAAATTAAAGTATACATGATAGTGATACATAATGATAAGGCAAGACACTCAAAATCTCAAATAAAATAGCCCATAGTTTTCAAGGGGTTTAAACTTTATAAAATAATTCAATTTTGATTGGAATGAACTCAAAGTTTCTATGCAATGTATATACATCAGAAACAATTATAAAAACAGTGAATTTCTCCTAACCATTTTTGCCAAAATTTGGCCAAAATCCCTGTACTAGGGTCTTTGGCCTGACTTTTGAACAAATTTAAAAATTCATTAAAAAATCCAAATTTGATCGGAATCAGCTTAAAGTTGATACACAACATAAGTAATGCATATGCAATTATGCATCAGCAAAAAATATAAAAAAGAACTTTTCATTTTTGGAACATGTACAGTACTGCTACATTGACTGCCAAAGTGCTAATAGTTCTTTACGATGATTAACTTGTTTCTAACCTGTGATGGTCCCAAAAAGCCTCTTGATTATCTTATTAACGAACCTCCTTCTCTGAAAGTTATTCATCAATATGACCTGATGCCAATACTCAGCCACTTCAGGAAGGTTCAGAGCCTCGCAGAGATACACCAAATTAAGAACGTCCTTCTGGAAGCAGCTCCCGCCAAACCCGATACTAGCCCGCAAGAACTTATCCCCGATCCTTGAGTCTTTCCCAATGGCGTAGGAGACTTCGCTCACGTCCGCCCCAGTTGCCTCACAAACGGCACTGATTGCGTTTATAGAGGATATGCGCTGAGCTAAGAATGCATTCGCCGTCAGTTTAGAGAGCTCTGACGACCACGTGTTAGTAGTGAGTACCCTCTCTTTGGGTACCCACCTCTCATAGACTTCAGAGAGTGCCCTAATGGCCGCCTGTCCCTCCTTTGAGGTATCGCCACCAATCAGAACACGGTCGGGATTAAGGAGGTCCCTAATGGCTGTACCCTCGGCTAGAAACTCAGGATTAGATAAAACCTAATGTATTGATAAAAAGCATACATTAATACATGTACATTGAAAATTGTACATGTACTGTATTAATTAACAAACTCAGCATAAACATACATGTAATAGTACATGTACGACGTTATACACATGTATGTAGTAATTATTCACTCTTGGTGTATAGGCATACATGTACATGTACATGTACTAGTACATGTATTAGCAGGCTATAGGCATACATGTACATGTACATGCATTAGCTGACCTGAAAACCAGTACACTTTGAATTATGTTTTAGTATTTTTGAAATACTCTCAGCAGCTTTAACGGGGACGGTACTCTTCTCGACAATAATCTTTGCAGATTTTGCCGTGTCTGCAATCTTCCTAGCGGCCGATTCGATGTACTTTAAATCAGGGGCTCTCCCTTTGCCCATTCCGAACGTCTTAGTGGGCGTGTTCACAGATATAAATATGAGATCGGCTTCTAGCACAGCTTGAGTGACATCGGTGGAAAAGAAGAGATTCTTCCCGCGGTTCCTTTTGACTATTTCCTCAAGCCCTGGCTCAAAGATAGGCAGAGTGTCGGAGTTCCATTCGTCTATCCGTCGCTGGTTAATGTCGACAACCGTCACTTTGATGTCCGAACATTTATCAGCAATGACAGTGCATGTTGGACCGCCCACATAGCCAGCACCAATGCAACAAATATTTTTGACTGACATTATGTGTGTGCCCGTTCCTAATAGAAACGAAAAAAATGCAATATTTAATACCAAGAGTAGATAATACCTACACTAAAGAGAATACTCAATGGGCCCATAAACTACTGGAGTATGTGGAGTAGCATAGTTTGGAGCATAATGAGTCACAAACTTCTAGCTTGAATTCAATATGGGAAGTGGTACAAGTGCTAGTACAACAACCTAACTGTTTAGTGATACCCTACCCATCTGCTTAATACCCACCTATGCAAGCGTGGAGAGTCCAATGACTTAGGCTAATTTATTTTCCAGTGACTCAAAGTCATTTGGAAACATTTTCAGATTCTGGCATTATTACAATCAAGAGTAGATAATATTATCTACTCTTTTTACAATATAATAATTGTAACAGATGCATGTACATGTACATGTAACTTGATAGTCAATATTTGAGTAAAGCCCAACATACACTACATTCCACAATGTTGCTTTCAATGTTTGCCCAACATTTGATTGTGGTATGAGCATAATTGGATTTATTTCAAAGCATAAGAGGATAGAATTTCTAAAAGCATAATAGGCAAAAATTGAAGCATAATTTGCCTAGCTCTACATCAGGCTTCAATAAGGCCAAAGAATTTTTATGCACTCTTAATAATAATTACTTGAATTGTGTTTGTATAGTATATAGTAACAAGCAAAATGTAGCAGTAAAGTATAATCATTATGTAAACACACAACAGACGTACACATATGTATAATGTACAAGATATACATGTACATTGTATCTATAGGTATAATTACATGTAATTATTATAAATATATTTAAATTTGCTGGTAATATGAACAGCTGTTTTAGCAGTAAAGATGTGGAAAGTGAAACAGACTTACACATATTATAGTACTTTTTTAGCATGAAAAATTAGTTAACAGTTTGTACATATAACAGAAAAAATTCCTTGAAAGAAACTCAGACCTTAATGTACACAATACACATGTACATTAATGAGGTGTGACAATTATTGTGATAAAAAGGTGGGACAATTCAAAGTTATTTTGCCCCTAATGATTCATAAGATAAAAATGCACATGATGTCAACTCTTGAATCATACACTAGGCAATAATAACAATAAAATTATATACAAAAAATATATTATTATATTATATATGTATATATATATACATATAGAATGTAAAATTTATAAAAAATATATTATTTTTATAATAATAAGTATTATAATAATGTCAAAAAATTATTCTGCTACTCTAGATAGTTCAAACGGAAATAGGAAACATTTAAAATCTATATTTACCTTGGTCCTTACTGAATAGAAAAGAGACTAAGTAAGCTCAGAGACCAAAACAAGTATCTTCCAATTTTAATTCTTAACTACTGTGGGCCGTGGCTGTGACAACCTGCGCATGCGCATTAGAAGTGCCCGCCCATAATTTTCTGTGCAAGTCACGTGTCCTTATTAGTACAAAATGGCGTCTGACAACGAGAACATACATGTAGATGTGGAGGCCTTTTCCGAGCCAAATCAGCAAATGAGTGTAGGGAGGAACATACTGGAAGAGCTCAAGGCCGAGAAGAATGCCTTAGACCCCTCCTTTTGTCACTGTATCCGTTTACTTGAAGCAGGTAGCTCAAATTAATATTTATTGCAGTTTATATTAATATTTAAAGGCTGGACTAGCTAGTCTGTTATATGTACTTTTGGGTTGTTACGTTCATGTACTTTTAACATATTCCTAATCACGAGGCTTTCACATGGCTGATGTGGGTTGACAGCTTCATTCATTAAAGTACATGTAATATCTTCCTTTCCTTAGAAATAAATCGCTTAGCCGACAGAAATGATCCAGACAAGTCACTAAAAGAGAAGATCTACATCCCGATTGAAGACCAAAAGAACTATAACCTAGTTGGGCGCCTTTTGGGGCCCAAGGGTCTCACGCTTAAAAGAATCCAAGCCGAGACCGATACTAAAATCAGCATATTGGGTCGGGGATCAATCAAGGATAAATCAAAGGAGGAGGAGTATCGTAATTCTGGCAAAGAAATGTACGCCCACTTGACAGACGAGCTTCACGTCCTTATTGAGTCCATCCCTCCCAATGCTGTTCAAAAACTCGCAGCTGGGATTGCTGAAGTTAGGAAAATGCTCATACCACCAGTGAGTATTGAGTAGTGTAATTAATGACTAGAATTAATTTTGTAAGATATTTTTTGTTTATTTTTAGAATATATGTACATGTACATGTTCGTGTACTATTTTATTAATTTTATTCTTTTTAGGAGCCAGGTCAACCTGATTTCCCGCCGTCGAAGTACGATATGTCTTCTTCTCCTTACGGTATCTCCAGAGGGGGTCCTGGGTACAGGTGGGAGAGTATGTTCCGGCCTCCACCTCCTCATCGGTTTGGTGGGCGTGGCAGACCAAGAGGAATGAGAGGGAGACCAATGAAGGACGAGAGAAGGTAGAGAGAGAAAAAGATGTGTGTGTGTGTGTGTGTGTACATGTACATGTACATGTACAAAATTTTTCTGTGACATTATTGTTAGGTGCATAAATGTACATGTACTATTGTATTATGTACACATACCGTATAGCAGGTATATTCCGTTCAAGTTTAATTTCGTTCTCATTCCTTGTGGAACGAACATTTTCTAAATGAAAAGGGCGTTTCCTCAATGCCACGTGTGCAAAATGGCTGCTCAGAACGAAAATAAAACGAAAGAAAATTTCTAATCCTGCTTAGAACAAACATTTTCCCAGACGAAATATACCCGCTATACAGTACTATGTCTATTGACATGTACATGTATATTCAATGTACATGTACATGTACATGTAGCTTGTTTCATTGTGCTGTTGTACATGTACATGTATTTTTTTATTTTGTGTCTTTCAGAGCTTCAGGCGGTCCCTCTCATCCTCCTCCAGCTGGTGAAGGGGCTCCAAGTTGGAGAGATGAAACTCCTTCTAATGACCAGTGGAGAGATGGTACAATATCTACTGATTATAATCACGGGTTAGCAATATAAGCCATTAGCACTTTTACACTAGTTGTGTGGTTTTTCATGTACAATACATGTACGTGTACCGTATAGCTGGAAATTTTGGAGGAAGTAAAATTTGGTGAATTGCTAAATTTTGGTGATTGGTGAATTTTAATTTGGTATTGAATTAGTGGCCATGTGCCATTGAGCATGCGTATAATGGCTCAAAATGGCAGATTTTATTTTGGCGAATGGCTATCAAAATGCCAAATTCACCAAATTTAATTCCCTCCAAAATTTCCCACTATACGGTGCATGCACAATAGCACATACAGAAGCAGAAATTATATTGTACATGCCTTTTTGAGCTGAATTACTTTTACCACTCATTATTATTATCATTATTGTTGTTGTTAGTGTGATGTCTGGCACTGGATCAGCTCCACCTGGCCCTGGTGGTGGATATTCAAATGACGTCAAACCATTTTCTGCTCCTCCTCCTCAAGCTGCTAATCACGAAGGGTTCTTCTCTGATTTTGCTGACACATCAGGTAATAGTTAAATTACACATATACGCCTTAGTATATTGTAGTATACTTCAGTATATTTTTGTATATGTTAGTATACTATTGTATACTCTAGTATATCTCTGTATTTGCTTCAGCTCTTGTGTTCACTCTTGGTACTGCAATATTTAGCCTTGTTCCTCTCACTGATGATGTTTTATTGTTAGTGGGTGTGTCAGTGAACACGCCTTTTTTGCGGCTCAGAGCTGATATTGATAAATCTGTTCATAGTCCTTACTATTCCTGTCAATGAGTTTTAAGGCTCCAAGCATTGCATACATGATATTAGAACTTAGAAATACAATCGTACATGTACATGTATACTGCTTTATACTACATATACATTATAGCAAGAAACTTTAATGGCCCATACTTTATTTTCTCTCTCAGATTCAAGAAATGGCCACGAGTGGAAAGCTGGCTATCCTTCAGCTTCAACTCGTCGCGACTATCGCTACCATCCATATGATAATGCCCAGGCTCCTCCCACTGAGGGCGGGTTTTACTAATTAACGAGTAAGGTCTACATGCATGTACATGTACATTTAGGTTCAGGCATTTTAAAATGAAAATAAAAATTTCAAAATTGAATTAAATTTAGTTTAGTTTCTTGAGTTTGTAGTTAATTTTTAAGGACATCATGATTAAAATTTTGTACAATTTTTAGATTTGAAAAAGTTAACCAAAAAAGACTTGATGATTTGTGTAACTTTCTATTCGTTAAAAATCAAAAAAGTAAACTGCTACGAATTAGTTATTTGGTGTTCTGTTTTTCCAGTTAATCAATAAAACTATGTAACATATACAGCACAAGATAAAAATAATAATAATAATACATGTAGTATAGGTAATAATAATAATAATGATAATAATAATAATGACTATGCATTATGTTAATTCTGTTTGGTATACAAAACTAGAAGTGTAAAATGGAGTTTATTTTTTATTTTGAAAAGAAAAAACTAGCAGTAAAAAATTTACAATAAATAAGTTACAAATACACGTTCACCGGTATAAAAAAAATAAATTATTGTCTTCTCTTGAAATCTAATAGTTGAAATTAGTGGAGTGGCTATGGCTAGTAGTTCATTAGTTCATCCATTGTGTCATTAATATCTGACAAATATTGGCTGAGCTAAAGGATGGAGAAAATGATTATAATGTACTCTACATGTGGGAATGTCTTACCTCAGCTGAATCTGAAGTTTGTAGTGGAGGCGGAGGAGCAGGAATAGACGTAGGAGGAGGGGGAGGAGGAGGAGGAGGAGGTGGAGGGACAGACAATGTAGCAGGTGGTGGTGGAGGAATTGATGTGGAAGGGGGAGGTGTTGGTGGTGGAGGAACTGATGTGGAAGGGGGAGGAGGAGGA
>NW_003546254.1:183355-213491 GCF_000090795.2 Amphimedon queenslandica | reverse complement strand
TGTATTTTTTCAATTTTAAAACATTACTAAAAATAGGGGTAGTGTTCCTGGTTAGTTGACAGTGAGTCAATGAAACTAACAAAATAAATTTTTTTAAAAAAAAGATCTGCTCAATTCCAAAGAAAAAATGTCAGCTAAAATGAATTTTAAAACACTATAATGTGGACAAAAGGTGAGAGACTAGCTTTTAAATTTAAATCTCGTTGGATGTAAGTCAATCACTAGTAGCGTTGACTGACTTTTAATCAAACGAAAAATAGAATAATAATTCTGTATGTATACATGTATTTTATATGATCCTTCCCCTCTCTTTTGTTTTACCTTCCATTAAGAATAGTCTTTTTTTTCCATAGAGCTGCACCAACTGTAGGCAGAATTCTCTCACTGTCTGGCCTGATCTGTAGTTCTTTAAATGATCAGCGAATTTTATTAGCTCCCCAAGATTCAACTGAGTATGCAACTGCAGAAGAAAGAGGAAGAGTGACATTTAATTTCTATGCACACTCATTTTATGTATGGTGCATTGCTTTATACATGTGTTATGTAATGACAATTGTGAATTGTGATAGTACTTGAAAACAAGATGAATTTATTTATAGTGTATTCCTTACAATGCCCATGTATCTTTTTACTAGTACTTCTGGATCATCCTGTGTCTCTACTTGCTCGTGTGTCTCTACTTGTATTTCTTTTGTTTGAGGTTGTTCTATTATTGGAGCAATGGAAGGAGCCACTATTGGAGTTTGAGGCTGTTCTATTATTGGAGCAATGGAAGGAGCCACTATCGGAGCTTGAGGTTGTTCTACTATTGGAGCAATGGAAGGAGCCAGTATTGGAGATGGTGGATCAGAACGATTGCTTCCGGTGCTTGGAGAAGGTGAATGTTGGATGGTGACTGTAGGTGTATCCATAGGACGGAGCCTTAAAATATAATAAAAATGATACTATAATCAAATTTTACTTGTAAACATGCAATTTATGCAAGATAGTATTAAAATCGTATTTACGTTTCTTCAGATGATGAGGGGATCCTTTGTGATTGTTGTATTTTTCTCTTTGATCTTGAGTGAGGAGGTGGAACACCTGCCAGTTTTGGGAGTGGAGTGGATGACGAGAGACGCTTGGGGAGTCTTCTTTGTGTGGATGAAGGAGGAGATGAACCACCATCTATGGACTCTCTCAACTTTTGAACCGTTATCTCAGTGTAGACTATTTCAAATGCTTGATCAATGACATTGCAGATATCCTCAGCTTGTTTCTATCATAAGAAATGTAGAAAGAGAGGACATTTTAGAGGGGAAAAGTTTTGCAAATAATTGCTTACCTTTTTGGTACATGCAAACACAAATAGTTGACAATGTGTACGACTCTCCCCTCCAACTTTCAATAGAAGGAGATTCTCCCTGTCATCATGTACATAACTAACTGAAGCAATCTCGTGCAGACCAAATCGATGCAGTATTGACTATTATGTGAAGATAATGGTTAGCTAAATAGCATGGAATATGTATATATTTTGAGAAGTTTAGGTGGTTTTAGTTGCTTCAAATACAAGACAATGGGACACCAGTGACTACTTACAAAGTTCTCATCATTTCTGGTAATCTTTATGCCATAAGCTGATATCCAGAGTGTCACTCTCTCCTTTGCTCCAACCTTCCATGGTAGCTCACCATTAGTCTAAGATGAAGATGTTAGTGTGAAAGAACCTGAGTTGCTGTTCTTTTAACTTACTCTTTTCTTGTCCAGTAATTTGAGAGTTTCACTTCGACTGGATAGATTCTGGTGCATTGGAACACTTTGTAAGACACCAAGCAACTAAAATGCAACACAAATCATAACATCACAAGGACAATCAATTTCAGAGGCAATAGTTAAAAAGTTTCCCCATAGCAGTCTGCTTTAGTCTATGTGTGTATATGATTGCTACATATCATTAGCTTACATAGCAGTGCTTCTCTATTGATCCCTCAAGAAGATACTCAGGATTAAGGAGGAGTGTCCTTCCTTTATTACTGATGTGAAGTGTTGGCTCATGACTGCTTGTTGGTAGCTGCAGGAAAGAAGATAAAATACTATCTACTGCCAGCTTGCTTCTAAGTTACCTTAACACCGCTTGTTCTGTTTGGGGAGCCTGTATTCATCTTGTTTTGCGTTTTCTTTCCAGCAAGCAGCCCCACCCTTTGAGTTTAAAACTCACCACGCCCACTAGTAGCAAATGTAGGCGGGGCTGGATTCATACTGACACCCACGCATATCAGCTAAATCAAAATGCCCTCTCCCAGACTTTGTAGCCTGTTACTGAGAAGAAGGGATTCTGTTAGAAACTTTGCTCTAATTTCGCTACAGTCTAGCTGTGGGTCTTATTCTACAGCTACAAGCAGGACTTCTATTGATGGTACCACTTCTCTCTCACAGGAAGGGGCAAGGAGATTGGTCAGTGTTTTGAGTGAGAAAGAGCGTCTCTATCTCTCACAAGCTCTTTCTGATACTACAAGCTTCCCAGAAGATGAGAAAGGTGATGTATATGTGGGCCTATTTCAATAAAATGAAATGAGTAATAATGAAAGCACCATTCTGGCACTACAGTACAATGATAACTAATTAAAATTAATGCTAAATGAAACTTCGTTGTTCTTTGGTGCAGGCCACCAAATTATATCTTCCTTGTTCAAATTTGTCAGCTACAATGCTACAATAAATAGTATCGCTTGTATTTCCTCATTGCTCAAAGTGGAGGAATGTTGTATATACATGTTAAAGCTACTCTCCTACTATTTCCTTGTTACTGATGGACCTAGAGCAACTTCTTGTGAATATTTTATACACAACAACACTTTCGCATTGTTTGTATGCACTTGAAGGTTTCAGATTCATCCAATGATAGTTAGACCCAATACTTATTCACAGTTTTTTTATTGCAGTCAAAACATTAATTGCCGAGCAATTGCATGTGTGCAATCTTTGCAAAATAAATATTATTTTTTATATTTTTTTGAAAATAATTTCTATAGTTCAGAGACCAACAAACAGACAACTTCAATTAGGTAAGAAAATATTAGTTTAATCTATTTTTAAGCTAATTTTCTCAGTTTTAACCGAAGCTGCTTTACCATTTGTGGGTTTTGGTTTTCTTGACAATGCAGTGATGATAATAGCAGTAAGTGAAAAATTCATAGTAATTCTATTAATGTTCTTAATTAACATAATGGCGATACACTTATGCAATATTTAGAAATTAAGATTGGGCCAACTTTTTGGCTACAAATTTTTGAGTAACTGGTATCACAGTCTGACATTTCAGCTTGTTCTGTTCATAATTGGATTTTTAGAGGAACCATAAATATTCCTATTCTGTTTTAGGGTGAATACATTGATATTACTATTGGAGTTGCACTTGGCATTTCAACTATGGCTGCAGCTGCACTGGGAAATTTAATATCTGATCTATGTGGACTAGGGTATGCACTCCATGCACTGTCATGCATTGAACATTCATAACACTTATACTTTTATGCTTTTGTCAATGTTCATGGTACAAAACTTTAAACTATATGAGTATATTGTTGCATGCAGTCTGATAGATTAATGTTTTCCTTTGATACAAAGGTTAGCTGATTCTGTTGAGGCATTGTGCCGTAGACTTGGTCTACCAAATCCAAAACTGACAACTCCACAATTGAGACACAATTCCGTGAGATGGATGCAAAGAATTGTGAGTATACTTCTTCTCTCTCTCCTCATTCTATTTCTATACTTTTTCTGTTATATTCACTGCATGCTGCTTAAATTTTTGGTCTATGCCATGCACATGCACATGGTACTTTTGACAAAGTATATACTCTGTGTAACATTAAGCTATTTTGAATAGGGGCGTGTTATTGGTGTTACAATTGGTTGCTTATTGGGTATGTGTCCTCTCTATTGGTTTGACCAGCAGTCACACACTGCAGATACAGGATCTTCTAAAGATGGACACAGTTTAGCTTAAATCACAACTTTTTAGTTCATTTGTATCATTTGCAGCTATTTATCTTAATTTTTCTTTTTGTTAATTTCTCTTGCTATCTTCTCTATCTCACTTTTTTTCTATTCATATCTTACCTTTAAATTATTACTACAAGCAATAACAACAACATAATATAACAATAAGGTCTGTAGGTGGTTATTGAGATAAGTACGCCCTAGACCACTTATCTCGCCCATAACCAGCAGACAGGGAGGTATCTGTTACAGTACAGTATTGCAGTATTGTTCTTTTGCAAATTATGAAACCCCACTCTCTTTATTGCAGTATTGTTATTATGTAAACTATGAAACCCCACTCTCTTTATTGCAGTATTCAAGTGTTCTTATGTATTAATAAGATAAGACGCACTTCAGTTTTCAACATACATAATATCAAAAACATTCTAACTTTAGCTAAAAACAGTGTAATAAAAATAAGTCAAAATTCATTAACTAGCTATCAAAGAATAAGTGAGTAAAACTATAACATACGATATCTGAACTGTTGTCAGAGAAATAGTAATGTATAATATTGACATTGGGAATGAAAGTGTCACTATTTGACTAGTAAATGTGGAAACTGTTGTTAAGCTACCACAAAATCCAGTTATTATTCCATTGATGATGACTACTTCATTAGAAACATGTAATCGAGCAACCATGCACAACGCCAGTATTAGTGATCCAAGATAGTTGGCCATTAGTGTTCCTATAGGAAATTTCTTATTAAAACAATTATCAAAATAATTAGACAAACACCATCTCAAGTATGTACCAAATGGGCTAAACAAAAGAGAAAATATAATGAAATACTTATTTGTTAGCATACAAGCAATAATGCAGACAGTGAATGACACAAATAGCAATGCTGCAAATAGGCACCCTAATTTTTTATTGCAACATTGTGCACATGGTGGACTCTTAAAAAAAATTAAAGGCTTATTTGATAATTTAGCAATATTTCTTCCAAAAAAAAAAGAAGATACTGGCATGCCAATGCCTAATATCAACACTGTTCCATATGAAACTGCTCCTGTAATGTAGTTGGCATCATGCATAACATCCAGTGATGTTTCATTTAGTTGCAATAAGACAATTGCTGCTTCAGAATTCCATGTAGAGAAGGTAGTTAGTGAACCACACAGGCCAGTTGCAAGAGTTATGTACAGTATTTTATTAATTTTTTTCTCATGAAATACCAGGTAACCAATTAATCCACTTCCAAGGATTTGTACCAATAGTGAGTCAAAATTTTTAATTCCATCCCATGATGAAATACATGAGCCAGATAGGTATATCCTCAATATAACACCAACATAAGATGCTACTGCTAAACACAATATAATAATTAAATACTCCAACTTGGACAACTTAGTTGGTGATTTAACAGCAGAATCTGACAAGGCATCTGGTGATCCAGTATTTTTACTATTTGATCCATACATTGTTATGATGGAAGAAATTGCTTTTTCTGTCTAGTGCAGCTGCTGTCTCTGTCTCACGAGTCACAAGTATTGAGTTCTCTGGTTCTATAGGATTTATGATTTTATCCGCACATAGCTAATTGCAATATCTATGTATGAGCTTCCGGTCTCTTTGCTAAAAATAATTATAGAAACCCCATGCTATTTTTAGTGCAGATAAACGCCCCCGGGATTAATCCAATCATAGATATTATATGATCATAGATCATAGATATTTTTTTACTACATGATTAGAGCTATACATAAATCTACACAGGCTAAATGAAGGTTAGCAGAATTAGAAATTTAAGGCAATAATAACTGTCAAGTTCTATTGCCTTAATTGCTAATTCTATTTATTTAACCCTAATTTAGCCCATTTATATACTCTGTAACCAATTTAATCTACATAATAATCATACAGACAATGAATAGAAATTATTGGCTTATTATAGTTGGTAGTCGCTTTGATAGAATATAGTTTGTGACTGGAATATGTGTGAAGATGCACCAATGTTATTGACTTTGTGATTCAAACTGACTACTACTCAATTTGTACAATAGTACTATAATGATAATAATAATATCAGTAGTAAAAGACATATTAACTTATAATAATAGTAATAAATAATAATAATCCTTTTGTTTGCTCAGTGTGGTATTCCCAAGTTATCCTCAAGTTTCATCTTATTCAGTACCGAGTCAAATACTTGCCCTAGCATAACACATACTTCGGTAGCTTGATTCTGCAGAAAATAGAGAGAAGAATTATAACTGATTAAAAATTTTAACTGAGAAATGGGCCAAACAAAATCCTTCAATGTGGCTAAGTTGGTGACTTCTTACCTCACTCTCACACTCATAAACAAATAAATCAAACGATCCAATACTTTCTTCTTCATCCCTTCCATCCTCTTCATCATTGGTGTGGTTCAGTTTAACTGCCAGTAGCGAGTGTCCTCTCATATCAATGAAATGAACCACTGTTATTATCTTATGCAAAGTGTGTCTCACGTATACCCTCTAGTGAACAAAAATACACAACATTAAGCTATGACTTATTGGATATTAAGTTTTAGCTTCCACATTTTATGCATACACTACCTGTCTCTTTGTGTCAGTCACTTTTATTCCATACTTTGAGATCACTAGTATCCTTTGACTTCCTTTTTGATGCACCCAAGGCATTATTCCTTGCCTCTATAATAAAAATAAAATAATATTTTTATGAGAAAATTATAATTAATAATTTTTAAATAATGCCAACAAATAATGCATGTTTGCTTTACCTGGGAATGTTCAATCAACTTGAGGAGGTTGTTTGGGTCACTGCTGCCTTCTCTTCCTCCTACCTCTCCTTCCCACAGGTTGCTAATATTGGAGAGCATACCAAGGAAATGAACATGATAGACTGTGGACTGTGCATAATTGAATAAACTATGAGTCTCTGACTGCACTGCTGACAATGCAGGACCTAAAAATAATGAAGTATAAGCAATTGAATACTACAGCTAGTACAATGCTTGCAGTATTTTATGTGATCTAAGCAGCACTTTCATTAAGCTACCTAATATGCAACTTGTTCCATGCAATACAGTTTATACAGGAGTCAGTGGAGTATGGAAGATGTTGCATTATACAAATGGGAAAGTTGCATGCAACTAATGTTAGTGTACATTGGGCCATACTTTTGTACGATGGTTGCCGACTGTGTTGTATTTCCCCATCCCTTTCCTCCAGTATGGCCTCATCAAAATCAAACACTTCGTCGACTTGCTCGTGTCGCCTTATGCTCGGCCTGATGTTACTAGGCTGTTGTGTCGGGAGACTTATTTCTGCACCCTCTCCACCATTCTCAATCTGTATACTCAAATTAGCTGCAATATCAGCATAATTGAGCTCTTCTCTCTCGTCCCAGCCTCCAGTCCTTCCCTCCTCTCTGACTAGGAAGCTCTCAAAGCGTTGCTGTTCCTCACCTCCAGGTAAGAGCTCATTGCCATCAGGGTGTGGCTGAAACACAAAACAAGATATTTTTTGCCATTTTAGCTTCTTTTCTTACCTCTTGAGGTGTTGGTAGCCATACTTGAGGCAGCTCGCCCGATAGTCGTTCCTCTCCCTCCCTTTGATTCGTCCTCCCAAGGCTCCCTTTCTTTTTGTCGCCTTTTTTCGAGCTCTTTCTCTTAAACATCTTTGTCCCTTGTACTAGAGCCACGCCCTTGTTTTGCAAAACGAGTGGGCGTTAAATGAGAATGAGCCACACCCTCTCAATTATGCATAATGATAATAATAATTACTAGTTCTAAATCAAAAATCAAATAAGATAAGATAATTGAGAAGTGACATTAATGAGAAGATAGGAATTAAGATCATGAAAGAAATAAAGCCGATAGTCATTATGTGAAGTACATTGGTTTCCTGACATTAATGCCATACTCAGCAAGGGCTGGAGACAGATCTTCCATTGTTAGCACATAGCGTTTGTCCTAAAAAATTGAAAAATAATATCAAAATATTATTCATTTTGAACATTTTTATTATTTCAGACACTTGTAATAGCTCAAACTTCAAAGAGCAACAATATGTCGCAGTAGGATTTCCCACAGGATTTTTGATCATGCACCTTCTTGTCAGTGGATAGTCAACTTGCTCAAAATGATTGGGCCAAACAATACCTACCATATTGGCAAAAATTACTAGGAGAGAATTCTCCATTTTTATATTTTTTCCTGATACAAATAGATGTATTTATTTTGTGTAGCAAGTTTGAACTGATTCCAATCAAGTTTGAATTTTTTACAAATTTTTAAAGTTTCTCCAAAATCAGACAAAAGTCCCTGTACTATAGTACAGGGATTTTGGCCAAATTTCATCAAAATGGACAAGTAGAGAATTCCTCAATTTTATTACATTTTCTGATGCATATACATGTACTTATGTTGCGTAGAAAGTTTGAACTAATTCCAATCAAATTTGAATTTTTTATGAATTTTTAAAGTTTCTCCAAAATCGGACAAAAGTCCCTGTACTATAGTACAGGGATTTTGACCAAATTTCATCAAAATGGACAAGTAGAGAATTCCTCAATTTTATTACATTTTCTGATGCATATACATGTACTTATGTTGCATAGAAAGTTTGAACTAATTCCAATCAACTTTGAATTTTTTACGAATTTTTAAAGCTTCTCTAAAATCGGACAAAAGTCCATGTACTATAGTACAGGGATTTTGGTCAAATTTCATCAAAAATGAAAAAGAGAAAATTCTCCATTTTTATAATTTTTCCTGATGCAAATAGATGTACTTATTTTGTGTAGCAAGTTTGAACTGATTCCAATCAAGTTTGGATTTTCTACGATTTTTAAAGATGCTCAAAAATTGAGTAAAAGTATCTGTACTATAGTACAGGGATTTTGGCCAAATTTCGTCAAAAATGAAAAGGAGGAAATTTTTCGTGGGGAAGCCCTGTGTAGCAATAAAAGTACATGTATGTAAAACTTGGCAAGTGTTAATAGGATCGTTACATGTACGTACATTTAGAAATAATTCTGAGAGACCAATCTAACTAAACATGGGTTACCTATAGGCTAAATTTGCAAGACCAAAGCTGAAAATCGTAGATTTTAGGAGACCTATTGATCAAATATAAAACTCCCTCTAGATCTAACAGCTGCTATTAGATAAATAGACTACTGCTATTAAATTACTTTTGTTCCTTTTCTTGATCCTTGAGGAGCTCCCCTCATTTTACAGTGCTGCAATGAATCGTTAATAATGTCCGACAGAAACTTTTGAGCCGCAAGAGAGACTAAACGAATACTGAGAGAAGGAGAGAAAGAAAAGAGAGGAAAAACGAGAGAGAGCAAGTAAATTTAAAATGAGCTTCAATATCCACCCACACATTTAATTAAATGTTACACGCTAAAATATTAAAATGCCTATTATTAGATTATATGTGGTACAAGCATATGTATTGGCACTTTGCCCAAAACCTAATTAAATGTACACACGTACTTTAAACACATTATGGATAGGAGAGAAACATACATGTACATGTGTACATGTGGATACAGAGAGAGAGAGAGAGGCATGTTATAAATGTAAACAATTAAATTACTTATTATTATTATTATTATAAAATATTTACACAATTAAATCAAACTAATACAAACAAATCCACACTCCTTAAAACCACAGCATAACCAATAGTAATGACAGTACTAGACATACATAAGTACATGTATACGCATCAGAATATAACGATAAAAAATCAAGGCTTCTCTTTGAGTCATTTCTGACGAAAATTGCTCAAAGACCATGTACTATAGTACAAGGACTTTTACCCAATTTTTGAGCAATTAAAAAAAGATTCATAAAAGATCCAAAACTGATCGGAATTAGTTCAAAATTTCTATGCAGTATAAGTACATGTATATGTATCAGAAAAAAATATATTAAAATGCAGAATTCTTTCCTTTTCAATTTTGGCAAAATTTGGCCTTGTACTATAGTACAGGGACTTTGGCCCGATTTAGGAGCAACTTTAAAAATTCGTAAAAAAATCCAATTCTAATACAAATTTCAGATAAGCAAGTACACGATATGTGTATAACTGTATTTAATTATGTACATGCATTATCTATGTAGCAGTAGCAGTGTAGTAGATACAAAAGTGCATGTATGCAAACAGACAGACAATAGGATCCACACATTACCATATCAATACACACACACAAACCACATTAGACACATACACTGTACATATATAGCAGATAGCCCTTTACACAAAACTTGCACCAGTCTGATCGTGTGACTTCAGAAAAATATTAAGTTAAGCCTATGGCTAATCATCGCGTGACTATAGAACTGGTGGTGGCAAGTTTTCTGCAAAAGGCTGTAGCAGATAGCCCTATTGCATTGAGAAATGCAATAAGCAGGCACTTGCACTCAATGAATTAACTGTTCTTGTGTTTAAACAGCTACTATTGCTCACAAAATACTTTCAAGAGCTTCATAATTGAATTACTGGCTCACATTCTTGAGTGGGGCTAAGTTATTATAATGAAATTCATAGGCAATGGCTGATTGGTAGAGCATAATAGAGCTGTTTCCTGAGAATTGCAGCATAGCATAATAGAGCAATTTTAGAGCATAATCCTCCTAACCTTAACATATATAGCAGATAGCCCTACACAAAGGCACACGCATTATCAATAGCTGAGGTTAGGATATCACATAAGGAGGCAGAGACTAAAGACTAATACACTCAATGATGTGTACACTATCCCGTTCCACTGTCTGGAGACTATAAACACAAGTGGTCAGACAGGTTTTTAATACAAATCTCTCTTATCATGAGAGCAGATGGTGAGTAACATCAAAGAGAGAGTGAGAGAGAGAGGGAGACATCAAAAGATACAAACAGTAACTATACTAGCAGTGATTATGATGATGAGTACACAACAAGATGGGAGACAGAGAGGGGGGGAGAAAAAGGTAACAAATAAAAGAGAGAAATAAAGATAGAGGAGGATTAGAACCCATTCTTAAAAAGTGATGGACAAGACAAGGAAGGCAAAAATAAAGAGGAAGAGAGTGAGCGAGTGTCTGTTGTGAGACCATGAAGGAAAAGGTAATTGAGGACTAGTAAAACAATATAAACTCAACCACAAATGACATCACCAACACCACAATGTGACCTTTACATGTAGACACTTCCTCCCTCTTCCTTCCTAATTCCTATATCTCCTCTCTCTCCCCTTTCTCTCTCTCTCCATTGTGCTCTCTTTCTCTTTTAAATTCTCTCTCTGTCTCTCCTTCTTTTCCTTTGTTTTATGTTCCTCTTCCCCTCTCTTTCCTTCTCTCTCTTTCTTTCTCTCTTTTTCTCTGTATTCGACAGCTACCCTCCGGCCTCTGCTTACTCTTTTGATCGCTATCAAGGGAATCAATCTTTATTATTTATTTACCGTCATAATAATTTATTACTATAAAACAAGACACATGCGTCATCGTAACTATAACCGCAACAAAGAGAGAGGACGAGTAAGAAACACTATCAGTAACATGTTAGTCCGTGATTAGCAATCACCACAAAACACACATACATGTACATGTACATGTACTCCTGGCTAATTAACAGTAAGAGACACGACTCCATTACATGTACATGTAGGCATTAAGGATAAGCTTAACCTCAATAACATTAAAATATAAATCAATCAAATTGGAAAGATTACATGAAGGTCTGTGTGTGTGTGTGTGTGTACATACACCATTACGTGACATATATACAGTACAAGGATCACATCATCGTATAATTACAGAATAATAAACACAAAATTTAGTATATTATAATGATGATAAGGCATACATGTACTACATGCATATAACATGCACTATAAGACTCTATACTATGCACACGTACGTCAAATTTAATAATATTAAATTATTGGTATGGATTCTGTATACTAGCTACATCAAGCAAGACATCACATGAACATTAGGCAACACAAAAACCACAACTGGATTAGGGAAGTCCCTTCAAACAGATCAGTGGGGAAACAAGGTGGAGGTTCTCCCAGGGAGCATTTCTTATAAGTGGTCTGGGGTAGGAGGAGCACTGTCTACCACAAGAACCACAAACACTTGCAATAAAAATAACAAAAACTTGTAGAACAGACATTAGGGCACTTATGCATAACAATTAATTTATATGTGATTATAATTAATAATTGTAAAATGTAGCAATGTAAATCTTAAAGAAATGCAATATTAAATGCTACTCCTGTATCTTATGCAACTTGCTTGACTATTTAAGTGTATTACATTGTATATCCTACAGTGGATAGGAGGTACATAGGCTTGTATTCACAATGTCAACCCAATACACAGTGACAGCTGGAAGCAGGAGTCACTACATTGTACAGCACAATAGGAGAAAGGCATGTCTTTAGGGGCTTATAATTATTATGTCAAAACACTCCATTTAAAAACCTATAGACCAGCTATGACACAATACAGCCACAATACCTATAATACAATCAAACCTACTATTGTGGACTAAGGACAATTCTATAATCAGGACAGGTAGTAGCAGTTAGTTTCAATACAATATAAATGTGTATCAATATCTAATGAGCCTCTGAAATAAGGACACTTCTACAGTATTTATTGGCTCCCAAAGGTGTCTAGGATAGACAGGTCTGACTGTATGCTAAACACACATTCAGTTTTATCCTACTACATCCTTTAAGTGTTAAAAGCTCAAATTACCTATTATTCCACACTCTGGATTCCCACTCAATAGCATAGGACCACACTCTTTCGACTGATTGTGAATACATTAAAGTGCTGGGTGGTGATTATGTGGCTATACCCACAGTCAGAGGGAAGCTACAAAAAGTGTATACTTGTGGTGAGGTCATGGTAGGCTTCAGAGAGGGAGAGGAGAAAGGAGAGAGAGAGGAGAGAAAGAGAGAGGCAGAAAGGGGAGAAAAAGAGAAGTTTAAAATAAATAGAAAGAATAAAAAGAGGAGAGGGAGAGAGAAATACAACAAAGAATCCACACAGAACTGAGAGAAGGGGGTACAAAGCACAAGAAAGAGCGAAGGAGACTCTTGTCTTTCTTATGTGACACCACCATGTCATGCACAATAATCCAATTAATACAATGAAGTTTCTCTAGCGTAAGCATGAGCATAACGTATGTACATACAAAAATAGTATAATATATACAGTACATCTATATACAATGTATGTCTGTGTGAGTGAGTGTGTGTGTGTTGTTATGAGTCTTCTAACAACAAATTATCATTTACACACTGTATCCTGATATCCAATAGCTACTTAGGAGGGCAACACTGCAGTACATTGAAGTACCAAAATAAAAAAAACAATACAACATAAACCATTCTCATTACCAGTATTATGCATATACACATCAGCCCCACTCGTCGGTTTTGAAGTGATTCTTTGTCGGAGATAAAGCTACGCCGAAACGGTAATTCTCCAACGCCTTATAAGGAATGCTTAGAAGATTGAAATTTGATTAGACGATTTCAATAACAACAAATTGAAACACAACAAAATTTTAGTGTTTGACAATACGGCCCGACCGTCGTACAACCACACAAATGATTCATAGTGGAGGGACTATTTCTTAAAGGATTGAAATACAGTGGGTGGTTGGTGCAAGTACAAGTCATTAGCCTAACCACACATGTACAATCAAACCAGACACTCTAAAATAAGGAGGCCTCTATAATCAGGACAGGTAGTATCAGTCCCAATACAATAGTAATGTGTATTAATGAACCTCTGAAATAAGGACAGGTTCATAATCAGAATGGTATACATACATGTATGTCTAGAATAGACAGGTTTGACTGTGAAGCCTGCCCTAACTTCCTAATACCAAAAATTCCTCTAAATATTAACAACCATGAACCATGTACAAAAATTTAACACGATAGTTTCCCACATGCCTTATACAGAATTAGATGTAAGCAACATTACGCACACTTTTAATACTCACATTCTTGGATCGTCGGTATTCAGCCCAGACATTTGTAAGTAATGCTGGGTCACTGCATCAGGTATCTAGTAACAAAATACACGTACATATAATCCACATGCATTATAGTACATAGATGTATATAATCATAGTTACAGACTGTGCATTTGCATAGGTATGCATTACAATGGCCTGCATTGCCTTACTGTAGGCGTATAGTCCTCTAACTGAGTACAGAAATCAACAAGAGAAAGTTCTGATTTGTTTTCTGCAGCAGGTGAGCTTTCTTGCGCTTTGCCGGCTGGATTTTCCTTCTTCTTTTCTGTCTCCGCTGGAGTCGCCATTTTTTATTAGCAGATCACGTGAGATTAAAATTAGTTTTTATTATGAACAACAATAATAATTCTTTACCGACAAAAACAAAATTTACAAAATGATACAACAAAATAAATATGAAAACAATACAGAGACGTTATAATTTTAAAAATTTAAGCTTTAGCTGTAGGAATGTTTGTGGGGAATCTGTAGATTGTATTACTGACAATGTTAAACCATTTCACCTGCAGCAAATCATCAGAGACACTCTTCTGGAGTGTTTTGTCTCCAATTTTAATAGTATTGCAAGGAAACCCACTCACACAAGTGAGATACTTCAATAATACGGGTATAGACCAGTCCGGATTAACACTCACAGCGTGAGGACGTATATCAACAACTGAGAATCGAGTTGGGTCTGTATCTAGATCGTTCATAGTCTTAAAGGCAATTGGTATTGTGGGACCAAGGACCTCAAAACATATGACAGGACAACATTTGAGGAGGTCCAGCTCCCCCATCGTCATTTGGTAGAGGAGCAGAGACTGGAGTGTTTCTTGCTGACTGACAGTGACATGGCCTTGGAGCGTTGGGAAATTTCTTTTATGATGATCGAGGAGAAGGAAAGAACTTGAAGAAGTGTCTAGCAATGCATGCATTCGTAAAGGGCACTGCGAACTGTGTGATCTACAATGTCTTGAGAGAACGTCTGGCAAGTATAGGAAACTATCCGATCGCAGCCCAAATTCTTGTTTAACGATTTCCTCAAACACGTACAGCGGAGTTGAGGGGGAGACCTGTATTTCTTTTAGTCCTTTGCCAATCAGTGATACACATAAGGAAAGGCTGGGATAGCTAGACCTAATCTTATCAGATCTGTGTCTGTTTAGATGTTGCTGTGCTGATGGTGCAATGATGCATACTAGCTCTGTCAGCTCTGCTGGTAGGGAAGAGAGAGCAGGGAGGGTTTCGAGAGAGTCCTTCACATAAAGGGTGATTGCAGATGGATTATTTATATGCAACTTTTGTGAGAGCATCCACTGCAGCTCTCGTACCGATAAGTTCTTTTTTAGTTTCATATGTAGAGGAGTCGAGGAAGAAAGGAAGGAAGGGAAAACATGGACTTGAAGGGATTGGCAGTCTAGATTATCGAACTGTGCACTGTATCGAGGAGGTAACATCCAGTATGGTATATTGGAGAGGTTTAGTATAATGGTCTGTTCACAGAGGAAGGAGAGAGAGGGGGGTTGCTGATGAGGCAAATGAGTGGTCACTTCATGTGCAAACTTGATGCACTGGTCTCTGACTGTTTCCTTCTGCCTCTGTCTATGGCAGAGAGAGGCAATGACCTGGCTCTCACTTTTGACCTTGATATTGACAGTAAAGTCTGTGTGCCTCTTCAGGTCGAATATGATCCGCTGGCCAGCAAAGTGCCCAAAGTATGGGACCATGACCACCTTCTCATTGTGTCCCCCTCTTCGTCTTGCCGTGTTCATGCGAGCGAAGGTATCCAGTGTCCCTATGGTGCTAGCTTTCAGATCCACACTAGCCACACTGGATAGACTCTCAGAGGACCTGCTCCTACCGAGAGCTACGTTCTGCAGCGATGCGGAGCGAGGAGGCGGGCGGGACGAGTCATTTATCACCTCGGGGGAGATCTCTGGAGGACTCGCAGGAGCACTTTGCGGCTGGGATGAGCCTCCTTTACTGATACTTTTACTTCTTTTCCTTCTGAAGAGTTTCATCTTGATATTATTTTGAAAAGGAGAGGCTGTGGGCCAAATGTCATCGTTACGCTCCTTTAGTAGTGGTCTAGCACCTTACCGCAGAATAATTGTGGCTTTAAAACCACGCCTGTTATTAATTGGGCTCTGATCGATTATAAATATTGGAGGAGTGGCTGGCCTGCAGCATATGCATATCCTTTGCTGATGGAGCTATGCTGTCAAGAAGATGCTCTCACGTAGCTGTCCTTGGTATAACTATTCTGTTCCTAATATTGCTGCTAGAGCAACAACTGCCAACTTTTAAATTCACAAAAAAGAGTGGCATCTCTGCTAAAAGATTGATACCATCAACATCATCCAGAGCAGAAAGCTACAATAGGGCTAAGTTTCTAACTAAAAGAGCACCAGCAATTCAACCTCAAGAATGCTCTGATGTTTCTTTGCCTGAAAATGTCACAAAGTCTGTCCAGAAATTTTTATTCTTTGTTGGGCATGGGAGAAGTGGACATAGCATCATTGGAAGCATTCTTGATGCTCATCCTCACATTGTCATATCACACGAATACTCGCTCTTTCATGAATGGACTACAATGTCCAAACAGGATATGAATAGAGGTTACTTGTACAGTGCAATTTATAACAATTCATGCTACAATTCAATTAATGGTCTTAGGAGAGTGGGTGCTACAAAGAAAGGATACACACTGCACATCCCTGGACTATGGCAAGGAAGGTATGATGGTGACATTGCAGTAATTGGAGATAAGTCTGGAGGCATGACAACTAAATTGTTTCAAAATCAAAAGGAAAGTGTTAAGCAGGCATTCAAGGAGATAAAGCAAGCAGTTGGAGTACCTATAGTTGTCCTTCATGCTATAAGAAACCCGTTTGACAACATTGCTACCATGCTACTTTATAAGAAGCACGCTAGAAAAGCTGCTACTAGCCAGGAGCCGTATACAAACATTAAGGAATTAAAAAAACAAGTTACGTTGTATTTCAGACAAGTCCGTAGTGTCATGAAGATGATCAAGCAATTAAAGTTGGATGTCATAGAAGTTCATAACTCTGATCTGATTCACAGGCCAAATGGAGCCATTAGGAGACTCTGCAATCGTTTACAAGTGAAATGCAGCAAGGATTACGTTAGTCGGTGCTCCAAAGCTGTTTTTAAAGATATTTCAAGGTCAAGACTTAAAGTGAAATGGACACCAAAATTAATAGAAACTGTTGAGAAAAAGTCTAAGAAGTTTCAATTTTTGAAGAAATATTCATTTTTATGATTAATAAAAAATTGTTGTATTATAAAGAGTTAGTCTAACACGTGAGTGAACCAATGTGATTGGTTAGAGAAGGCGGTGACTTGTATTTTGGCGGGCAAATAGCTGCGACAGAGAAAGAAAAGATGATAGGAAGCTATGTCAGTAGCAAAAGCTCCAGAAAGGGATCCGGGAGAAAGCTGAGGGTATTGTCTCTGCCCACAGAATATTCTGTATTTACTTTGAGCCTCTAGGTAGCCGTGGAAGGAAATATAGCAAGTGGTAAATCCACACTTTTGAAGAAACTCTCACAGCTGCATGATGTAGAGGTCAGGGCTTACTATCAGTGTCTCATTATCTCTTATTGTCTCCTTGTAGGTGCTAATAGAACCTGTCGATAAATGGCGGGACATTGGGGGCTCAAACTTAATTGTAAGTCAAGCAAAAAACATTAAACAGCTGATGACTTGATTCACTTCCCTCCTCCTCCTGTAGGGGAGAATGTATCAGGATCCCAAAAGATGGAGTTATCTTTTCCAGTCGTACGTCCTTCTAACAATGATGGAGCTACACCACAAAGAAACAGTAAAATAATTAAAAGTCATTATGACTCATTTCAACTTCCTTTTCTCAGGCTAGTCCAGTGTGTATGTTGGAGAGAAGTATCTTCAGCGCAAGATTTTGCTTCATTGAGAACCTTCACAACAAGTCAGTTACAGTATAAGTCTAATGATATACCATGAATCAGGAAATTCACGCACTATGCATTTAAAATTATGCTGTGATTTAGTTTTTACTAAATGAGACTGTATCGTGTATTATTGAATGTGGAATGTAATAATTATACGTGTGGTCTAATTTTTGCAAAGCTCTAATGCAGTAAAATTAAAATCACAGTAAAAATTTCCAGATAGACCGCATTACACATAATATTTTATATGTAATATGTAGTGGTATACTTGATGATGCTGAGTACTCGTGCTACTGCAAATGGTTTGAGTACATAATGAAGACCAATCCTCCTCACCTAGACCTCATTGGTAAGTCATAATACACTCGTATGTAGTTTATGTGCATTACCCACAAACTTCCTCCTCTCATTCCTTCCCCAGTATACATAAGAGCTTCACCAGAAGTTTGTTATAAAAGATTACAAGAGAGAGGGAGACAAGAGGAAAGCCCAGTACAACTAGTAAGTATCATGGTAACCTTTATAATATCATTACTCCCTCTTCTCCAGTCTTACTTGGAAAGTCTTCATGAATGCTATGAGGAATGGCTAGGAGATAAGGCTCATCATCAATGGCATGGGAACACACCTGTACTGGTACATGACATAATTAAATAATTATTTTATTTGACTGCAAGATGTTCTTATACCCATCCTAATGTAATTTTGAATGTCTATTCCATTCTTTTATTTCTGATGTACAAGTGGTCAGATTTTGACTCAGACAATTATCATGTAATGTTTAACAAAGAATTTTCAATACACTGTTCTTTATTATCACAATTTTTGCTCTTCCCTTACTCCCTCCCTCTCCACCAATGTCACAGGTTATCAATGGAGATGATGATATTTCTAAAGATAAGATGATCTATGCCAACCACTCAACAAAAATAATGTCGTCACTCCTTCCCCAACCACCTTCAACTGTCCTCAGAGAAAAGAATTAATAATTATACAAAATAACAATGATTATCTCTTTTTATTAACTTATTATAATTAAAACAACGTATTATGTTCATTGTTTGTGTGGGCAGGACAAAAGACAAGTGAAGAGTACTCATAATTCTATTCCATTTAAAGCCCTTTCCTTTTCTTTAAAGACCGGAGTGCTCTTTCCCTCAACTCCATTTCTTTGTCATTATCTTCATTGCTGCTACTGCTCTCAGAGCTAGCAGTCACATGATGTGATTTATGTTTCTTGTGCTTCTTTGAATGCTTGCGGTGGTGCTTTTTATGCTTCTAAAAATAAAGTATTAATTGATTTACATGTGTGTAATATATTCACACTTGTCTTTCTCACCTTGTGATGTTTCACACGATCATCATCACTAGATCTTGTGTTATCCAATGACTCTTCATCCTAATAATGACAGCAATAATAATAATAATAAAAGCAATAATAATAATAATAAGGTTAATAACAAAGTGTTATTACCTCACTATCAGTGACAGATGATCTCCTGTGCTTTCTCTTCTTCCCAACTGGTGATTCATATCTCTCTCTCTTCCTCTCGGGTGACCTGTGCCTCCTGTCCCGTGACCTTTCTGGTGACCTTCGTGATCTCTCTGGCGACCTTCGTGACCTCTCTGGTGACCTTCGTGATCTTTCTGGTGACCTTCGTGATCTCTCTGGTGACCTTCGTGATCTTTCTGGTGATCTATGTGATCTCTCTGGAGAGCGTCTTGATCGTTCAGGTACCCTCCATGATCTATCCGGTGATTTCCGATACCTCTCTGGTGATCTTCTTGATCTATCTGGCAAACGTCTTGATCTCGAAGATCTCTCGGGTGATCTATGTGAGCGTGGGTGTGATCTAACAGGTGATCTGTGAGGCGATCGACGTGATACGCGAGATCTTTCTATTGATCTCTTACGAGTTCTTTCATGAGACCTATCTCGGGATCTGCATGTACAGAATAAACAATATCTCATTATAAAATGACATACAACAATTAATTACATGTATATCATGAAGCAGTTCTGATAGATATTGTACCTGAGATTTATTATTACATTTACATCTCTTGATAATAGCTACCATTATTATATACATTGCATACTTCTTCTCAGGTGTAGGAGATGGCGAATCGGTTGAATCTGATTTCTTATCATCATCATCATCATCTTCATCTTCATGGCTCTCTTCATCATTGATCTCTGATTCAGAAGAGCTCGTTCCTTCCTCTCCCTCTTTCTCATCCTCTTTGTCCGAGTGAACTGGCACTGACTCCGAGCTCATCTCGTTTTCACTGTTACGAGGAGAGGATTGGTCACTATTCTCTGAAGAACTGCTCCCTTCATCATCTTCATCATCATTAGTGCCTTTGCTAGCAATGACAGATGTAATGAAGGATTTTATACGCTCTAAAAATAATAATAAAGGATAATATAAAGGAGAGAATAATTCTTGTTATCATTAAAAGTATAATAATTGTATTTATTTGTTCCAGAATAATCCACTTCTATCAATTAATGCCCTTTATCAGGAGTACTTTAAACATTAAATATTATCATTTCAAATATCCAATAGAATATAATATTGTACTAGTTATATTACCTGGTGAGTCACTGGCTGATGGTGAAGGAGAGTGTGACACATCTCTCTCCCTCTCCTCTCTCCTCTTTTCTTCGTATCTCCTTTCATTGTATTTGCTCTCATCTCTTCTTTCTCTGTCATCTCTTCTTTCTCTATCATCTCTCCTTTCTCTGTCATCTCTTCTTTCTCTATCATCCCTCCTATCTCTATCTCTGTCTTCTCTCCTATCTCTCTCGTTCCTGTCTTGTTTGTAGTGTCTCCGACGATCGTGTTTCTCTTTCTCTCGGTAGTACTTGTTCCTCTCCTCTTGGTAACGATGTCTAATTTCAGCAAAATTGTCTCCTCCTTCTCCTCCTCCAGGAGACCTTAACAACAGCAACAATTATAATATTATTATCATAGCGATATTCTCTTACCTGCTGCGATGCTTCCGATACGATCTGCTGGTATTTTCTGGTGATCTTGAGCGATTTCTCTTCCTCTCTGATTCACGGCCTGGTGATGCCGACCTATCATAAATGTATGCTCCATAAGTGACTATGGTCTTCTGATTTTTAACAACTTTAAAAAATCGTAAAAAATCCACTTTTGATCAAAATCAGCTTAAATTTTATACATAACGTAAGAACATGTACGTGCATCAGAAAAAATTATTAAAATGAGGAAATCTCTCGTAGCCATTTTTGTCGAAATTTAGCCAAAGACCCTGTACTATAGTACAGGGACTTTGACCAAATTTTTGAGCAACTTAAAAAATTCATAAAAAATCCAAACTTGGTTGGAATCAGTTCAAACTTTCTACACAACATAAGTACATGTATATGTATCAGGAAAAGTTATAAAAATGGAGAATTCTCTACTTTTCATTTTTGACAAAATTTGGCCCAACCCTGTACTATAGTACAGTGTCTTTGGCCTGATTTTTGAGCAACTTTAAAATCAACTTGAGTGGAACCAGTTCAAATGTAATCAGTACACTTTATTGCACAGATTCCTTTGCTTCCAATTGGTACATTACTACTATACTAATAATATCTCATAATCTTCTCTACTATTATTAGTACATGATCATTTACTGGACTATGCTTAACATTAATGTTGTACCTTTTGCTTCTATTAGTCACTTCCAACAGTCTGTCTCCTTTGACGAGAGAACTACTAGAAGGTTCTTTCTTTACTTCTACTTCTCCTCTTTGTTCATCTTTACTTTGTTCAATGTGACGTTTCACTGAAGCGTTGATCCTCTCCTCCTCTTTCTTTCATAAAATAACATTTAAAAATTGGGTACCGTAAAGCGGAAAATTTTCATGGCCCAAAAATTTCACAGATCCACCCAAAAATCAATTTCAAGGCTTTCTACTTTTGGCCATCTTGAACTGTATTAAATTGATTATCACAAATTTTACGTGAAATTTGAAAAACGCAAAATCCATAAAAAATTGTCCACTATACGGCATTAGTCTTTATAGTGCAACACACACAACTTTGAACAAATACATGTACATGATTGACTCAAGTACACGTATATACTAACCTGCTTTTGTAATATTTCTTGTTTCTTCTCTTCAATAAATGCAGCTGGTATCCCGCCCACGCTCTCCTGGGCGCTAATTAGATGACACCAGAGCTCATGCATGAATATCCTTGCTTTGCTTCCGTACAGGAACCCCATCAGGTTCATCTGGACCTCCCGACCATCTGGAAACTAGTAACAGTTGAACTGTGAACATCAACGACAAATAGTCAACACATCATAATTAATATGTATTATTCAGTTAAGTTCTTTCAGGATTTCAGGAATGGCATGCGAATAAATTTAACCAATAAATCAAATTCAGATGGTGACAAGCAAAAAGGGAACAGATCCTTTTCAAGATGTACATGAAGCTAATCTCCTTTCTCAGTTTCATTCCCTCCCTCCCTCCCCTTTATTCCTATCTATTCTATCATTACATAGCAAACCTCCTTACTGCTATAATGTTAGTTGATAAATATGATATATATTTTTCAGGTAATTCATTACTATTATAAATATATTAGCTCTATTTCATTTTGTTCCCTTCCCTCCTGTTTTCTGTATTACCTGATTTTTCTCAAGCAGATTAAAACAGAAATCAATGATGACGTCATCTTCCATTCCAAGGAGTTCAGTTATCCTTTTTGTAATCCATGGCTTGATAACGTCTATGTTAACTTTGTGCATGTCAATCTAAAAAATTAGGTTTTCAATAAAAATTATAAATTCAGCCAACCTTAGTGTCTATTATAGGAGGAACTTTTATAGAGTTGCGCAGTTTCTTTTCCTTGTTAAAGAAACGGGCGTCCTGCTCTGTACTCGTTCCCTATTGCACACTAACATAAAATCCACTTACACTAACTTACCCTGAAGAACCCAGCGTCCGCCATTTTTAGTGCAGAAAATGTGTAACTACTGCGCATGCGCAGTATAAAGTCGTTAATTAAAAATGAGCCACGCCCACTCAAGTAGCTACTCCCTTTTCTTGCAAAATGCAATTTCTTAGAAGCAAAAAATAATGTAGATTACAGCATAGAGTATCTATGATTACAGGTAATGTACTACAAATGACTAAAGTAGCTGTTTTATTTCCTTTTCACTGGTGGGAGGTACAGCTTGTAGCGGAGTGTCGTAACCGGAGCAGGCATTTGCTTCTGCTTGCCACGGGACTCATATTCCTCCGCAACAATCCGATTAACCTCAATAAGGTTATCCATGAAATGATCTGTGGATGCTTTATCGTACATTGTATCTACAAATGCTTTAATGAACCATGTTCCAAAGGCAGAGTTCCTCCAAGACACGTAGCCAGGTGTTGTAGCATATGCAAGTATGAAGTCGGCATTATCTGGCAAAAGAGAATAGCCGCCTCCATCAGTTTCATCCTCATCAAGAATTTGAGACACTACAGACTGGTCCATCTCCCCGCTATCTGTGCTCTCTGGATTGATAGCTCCGTAGTCGAAGTTACCGCCACGGCAAGCTTGGAGGAGAAATATTTTCGGTTTGCCATTTAGTGACGGACACCACCTTCCATTGAAATAATCTGTTAGGTCATCTACTTTTATCAGGACTCCATCAGTTCCATATACCTGACCATTCACACCATGAGAAAGAATTGCAACTACTAGACAACTCAGTCGACTATGATCCTGCTCCTGTACACTTTTCATGAGCTTCCGAATCCGTTGCGAGTCAAGGTCATTGTAACGCTCGACGTGAAAACCCAAATACTCACGAAACAGCTCTTCGAGAGAATCAGCGTCCCATTTGCTGCCTGCCCTTTCTCTTAAGGTTGCAAACTTCTCATTGTTGATGATGATGCAGTAGCCACGAGGTACACTGTTCATTGGGTAGCGGTCCCTCCTACCACCATCAGTTCCTTCATTATGTGGAGTGGTTGCTGATACTTGAGCTATTTGAGGAATAGCCGCAGGTTTGGTCGGCCCGCTACCTCGTGGTATTACTCCAATTGGTTTGATGTCAACTGGAATGTTCATGGGTTCTCGAGTGGGTACTTCAGCTGGAGGAGGTGGTCCTTGTTGTTGTTGTTGTTGTTGCAGCCCGTTCTCATATGAATAATGGGGATATTCTAGTGGGGAGATAAGAAGAAAAAATGATTAAAAGGCTGATGCTTATCAGTGCAATGACTGACTTTCTTCTATCTTTCGCAGCAACACCTCGTTTGCTACTTTATCCTCTCCTTCTTCTCCTTCCAGGACTTCTATGATCTTCTGGAGAGCTTTTTCAGGGTCCCGTCTTAGGAGTGCATCCATCAAATTCCTGTTCTTCTTGGTCCTGGTGGCTCCGGCATCGACTGACTCTTTCTCTGAGTTAGTCAATAGACCTTCAGAGAAGAACTCGCTCGCAGAGTCCGGATCCAATCCTCTTACAAGCTCAGCATACAGAGCTTTCAGCGTTTGCTTCAAGCTAGAGCTAGCCATCTTTTAACACCACACTCACGACTACAGTAGCAGCATACGCCCAATTGCATGCCAAGATAACAGTAGGGCGCGGTTTATCACGAATCAATGAATCATAGATATGAATAGTCATCTTAGTGCATTGGTGCATTAACAAATAAACCAACAGTATAAACATTTAACTCTTTAAAAATTACTCGTTAGAATTAAATAATGTAGCTCTTCCACATTCAAAACCGAAGCCAGTCTTTCATATAAGTACAGTTCAATGGAGAGATGGCGCCATCAGGTGTACACTGATCAATAACCTAATAATAATAAATCATAAGTGCTTCTCAAGAAGAACAAAAGATAACTGAAAAGTCATGCCTTAAATTTTAAAAATAATTATAGGGAGGCAGCCTGGTGCTTTCCCTTTACTACCACAAATCAATACAAAAACTTTCCCAAATGCACAAACATTCCACTCCAATATGCAATTTATATGTCATTATTATTAAATCAAAACTCACCGGACAAATTCCGCAAGGTGTTCTGCTGAAGCCAGGCACAAGATGCTGTCCGCCATTAGTATATAGTTTAGTGGCTCTGTACACTTTAATGGCAGTTCCATCAGGGCCTAGTTCATGCGTCATGAGCGCTTTACCATCAAACACCAGAGTATTGAGGATTGATTCAAGATTACGATGAGTCAGATCAACCTGAGAAGTACAGATTAATGATAACATAGAGATGAATTGAAATGCAACAAAAGATAAACTTTAAAGCCCAACATACAACAGGCAACATTTTGCTAGCAGCATTTGGGGCTACTTTGATCTTGTAAGCAACATGTTGCCAGAAATAGAACAGCTTTCTATTTCTGGAAACATGTTGCTTACAAGATCAAAGTAACCACAAAGTTGCCAGCAACATGTTGCCTAGTGTATGGAGGCCTTTAAGAAAATGGAATAAAAGAAGGGAATAGAAGGAGAGAGTAGTAACAATTAAAGGATAAAAGTATCGGGTAATTTTATGAACATACTCTACTGATGTTAAGCTTCTTAATGTATTCACAGACTTCACTGACTGTAGCAGATGAAGCTCTTCTCTGCAATAACGGAGCACTGTGTTCACTACATGCATTACGAGCCTACAAAATCATATAAAAATAAAATGAAGAATCCTCTCCTAATGAAATACCCTGCAATACAGTACAGGGTATTTTAAGAGACTGTACTATACCATATAGCTGGAAAGTTTCGTGGCCAAAAACTTTCATGTTTGGAATGACATCACGAAATTAAAAACCACAAAATATTTGCAGGTTTATGAGAGGCATGGGAGATTCACTGATGATCCACGAAAATGAAAACCACAAATAGACTGGGAGCCATCAAACCATTAAAGTTTTTTTGCCACAAAACTTTCTGGCTATAATTATGGTACTTATTTCGAGAAATGAGAAAACTCTCCATTTAAAATTTTTTCTCATACATGTCCTTATATTGTGTATCAACTTTGAGCAGATTCTGATCAAATTTGCATTAAAAAAAATTAAAATTGAGCAAAACACCCTGTACTATAGTAAAGGGACTTTGTTGGCTAAATTTTGTCAAAAATGGCTCTGAGAGAATTTCCCATTTATATATTTTCTACTGATACATATACATGCTACTGTATCATGCTGTGTATCGGATTTCAATCAAATTTGAATTTTTAAAGTTGCTCAAAAAGCTATGTATTATTAAACAGTGCTTGTCAGCTCATGAAGCATACTGTTTAGCTCTCTGAACATGATTTGTGGCAAACCCTGATTCTTGTCAAAAATCAGGCCAATGACCAAAGGCTATAGCCTTGTGTCTCTGGCCAAATTTTGGCAAAATTGACTAGAAAAGAATTCTTCATTTTTATAATTTTTTCTGATACATATACAGTTCTTATGCTGTGTATCAACTTTGAGCTAATTCCGATCAAATTTGAATTTTTTATGAGTTTTTAAAGTTGCTCAAAAATCAGGCCAATGACCAAAGGCTATAGCCTTGTGTCTCGGGCAAAATTTTGGCAAAATTGACTAGAAGAGAATTCTTCATTTTTATAATTTTTTCTGATACATATACATGTTCTTATGCTGTATATCAACTTTGAGCTAATTCCGATCAAATTTGAATTTTTTATGAGTTTTTAAAGTTGCTCAAAAATCAGGCCAATGACCAAAGGCTATAGCCTTGTGTCTCGGGCCAAATTTTGGCAAAATTGACTAGAAGAGAATTCTTCATTTTTATATTTTTTTCTGATACATATACATGCTCTTATGCTGTGTATTAACTTTGAGCTGATTCTGATCAAAATTAGATTTTTTATGAATTTTTGAAGTTGCTCCAAATGCCATGTACTGTATTGTAGTGCTTGTCAGCTCATGAAGCTCATGCTGTTTAGCTCACTGAACATAATTTGTGGCAAACCCTGATTCTTGTTAAAATCTGACATTTACTTTTTTCTGAAGGTACTGTTGGCATTTCACATTAAGTACATCAACAAACTCAGTTTCAAATTCCTGGTCACTGTACCAAGCCCCACCAGTCAATGACTCATCTGGTTCCAAATCAAACAACATATAAATCTTTTTCTTTGATGGAGGGACAGTTTTGACTTTCTTCACCAGCTTCTTGCTCTCGAGTGTCTTTAAACACTTGTTGATCTGTAGGTCGGTTAAGTTTGACGAGGTCCTAATGTCCCGTGTCCATATTCCCTTAGTTCCACTTCCCTCAATGATCTGATATACAACCTTCTCTTCTAACTCAAAGCCTTTAGTACTACTGCAGAAGAAACAACAAAATAAATACTAATCATTATAATTAAAGTACCTTGTTCCAACATTAGTTTTAAGACGGTAGATAAGCGAGGATCCTTGCTTATATACTTCAATCTTACCCTAAATAATAACATCCGTATTTAATGCGCATAACATGGAAAAGTGAAAACTAATTGAAGCAACGCTAACAAAAACTACATTGAATTTATAAAAATAGTAACAAATGTGCAAAGTTTTTCTGACAATGAATTTGGGGTACTACATATAATTACAAAGACTTTTTAAACTTACACCTACCACAGATAAGAGTCTTTGTAATGCTTTCTTCCTCGTTTCAACGTTAATGGAAGGTTGATCAGTAATTATGGTCTGCTCAGTGATCCCCTTCTCATTAGCAGTACACAGTTCCAGTATCCTATCCTCCAGTTCTAAAGGATCACTGTGCGAAAGCTGTTCATCTTCTCTCTCCATTTTTACTTCCATTTTTACCGCCATCTTGCTTTTATAGCCCGCCACAACGCGGGTTTTATTATACTGACCACTCCTTTTTGTGTCTTGGCCCCGCCCATAAGTATCCATAGTAACCCAAACAATGGATTGGGTCATGAAGAAGGGTCCCAGTGTCCCCTCAGCCTCTCCCTCCATGGCCACTACACCGACTACTGGAGCTAGTCGAAATGGCTGTGATGAAGGGAGCTGTCTGCTTGGAAACGATGGCAAGTGTGTGGAGAATGCTACATCACTTCTCTCTGCATTGAAGAAGCAACTGGAGCTATGGCATGAATCATTTGAGAAAGGGTTTGTAGTACCAAGTGTGTCAAGTGGACTAGCAGGAAATAGATCCAGCAGCAGGCTAAAAATAACTAGTCCAGATCATAAAACTGAAGGAGAGTCTGATACAGCTACTAGTAAAACCGAGAGTAAAACTAAAAAGCTTCAGGTCCGTGGTGTCCATACAGGCATTGCAAGGAAACTAAGCAAGACAGCAACTGACTCAAGTGCTGTACAGCATGCAGATCAGTTTGACTGGTCAACTGCAGATCAAGCGATAGCTAGGTCACTGAGTTTGATCATGAGGCTAGAAAAGGATAGGAAGGAGACTGTTGGCTTGCTTGAAGAGGAGAAATCAAAGGTTAAAGACATGAGGGCAAAGCTGGATGCAAAGGCTGCCGAAAGGTTGAAAATACTAGCAAATATAGTGCAAAAAGGCAAGCAAAGAAATGACTTACAGCATCATTTTACACGATTCTTTGTGTCTATTTTATATGTACGCTGTATTTATGTTTCTTATTGTATTACATAAATTTCCTCTCCCTCAATCAGAGCATGAACAATGTCTTCAAGATATGCTTGAAATGAAATGGCATGCTGGCTTTGAAGGACGTCACCTCAAGCAGATACAAGACGACGTCAAACTAATCATCGACAAGAATGTTAAACTGAAGGTATCATAATTCACACATTAATACAATTTATATACAGCACCTGTCACGCCTGCATTTTTTTGATCACAATAGCAAAGTGTTGACCTTCTCAACAAGCAGTCTTCATTATTGCAAGAGAAGATACAGGAACAGGCAGCTAATATGGCTGTTATAGTCCACAAGCAAACGGAGACTAACCAAGAGCTCGGAAACAGACAAGAAGACTATGCAAAAATGAAAAGAAAGCTGCATCAAGTAAGATAAAATGTAGTAGTGTATTTACTGATAATATTTAAGACCATAATATAGCCCAGTATAATAAATTATTTATACATAGGCTAAAGAAAATGCTGAAGCAGAGATCAAACAAATGGAACGTGTAATAAAAGAACTCCAAAGGAAAGTTGATGTAGTTCAGAAGGATTTAAAGGAATCCATAGCTACCAAGGTATATATACAGAGATTAGGAAAATTGGATGAACACTGAGTACATGTACTGACGAATAAGTAAACTTTTTATATTTAATATTAGGAATCAATAATAGAAGGCATTGAACAAGCTAAAACAGCGAAAATGGCTTACAAGCAAGAAAAAGAAATAAAAGACAGTGAACTTCATGAACTTGAGACCAAACACAAGAAAATTACGCATGAAGTAAAACAATAAGATTATGAGATAATTGTAAGACTCGCGTAACAAATGACACACTTTAGGTTAAAGTTCTCTCGGAACATGTGCAAGATCTCGATAGAGAGATAGATATCCTCAATGTGAACTTAATTGGGCTTGGAGTAGAGCAGAAAGAGCATGAGATGACATTAAGCAAAAAAGATGGAGTACTTCAGGCTCAAGTCCAGTCAAGGACAAAGGAGATGAGAGAGTGTAGAGAGAGCAATGAGAACATGCACCATGAAATAGAAGAAATGAAAGAACAAACTACTCTTAGGTAAAGTAAACATACTTTATTGACTACCACTGTTTACTGAAAATTAGTTCATTCACAAGTGCATGGCGTTTGTTTATTTTGCATTCTCATTATAGTTATAAGAAAAATGCTGATGCTCAAAAAACAATAAAAACAGCTGAGAAAGAGTTGCGAAAAGTTGACAAGCAGTTGACAGTTATCCATGAGCAAACAGAAGCAGCTAGGATCAAGCATAGAGAGCTTGTACTGGAGCTAAGAGTAAGCTGTAAAATCAACACACAAAAGTGCATGCATAATCTATAAGTTAGTCATGCATGTATATGCTATGTATGAACGTATACATGTACTAATCTAAACTTGATTTGTACTACAGTGTGTGGGTGTATCAAAGGCACCGCCAAGAGTTTATATAGTGTAGACCACAGCGGGGTAGTTACTGGATATACTGGATTATACTGGATTACTGGATATACGGGGTAGTTACTGGATGTTACTGGATATAC
>NW_003546254.1:147275-183345 GCF_000090795.2 Amphimedon queenslandica | reverse complement strand
CCAGTAACCCTCAACATCTGTATTTTATCTATAACGTAAAATTTTTTAAAATTTTGTGTATGTACATGTACATTACTTTTATTGCAGGAAAAAGAAGACCTTTATGATCATGAGGAGTATAACCTCAAAAGCATCATACAGTCACTCAAGGAAGAACTTCATAAAGAGACAAAGTCAAGAAGGATCTTTCAAAGCAAAGTCGCTGCAAATACGGAAGACCTAGAGAAAATGAAAGCCGAGCACAGACGACAGTTTGAGAAGGTGACACTGGAATCGGCTGAAGCAGACGCTAAAAGAAGTGAAGGGACTGAAGTAGTTGAAGAATTAATGCAAAAATTGAAGCAAATCAAAGAAGTCGAGGGTCAGTACTTTCATACTATAATAGTGAAAAGTACTTTATTTAAATAGATGACTTAACTGCTAAGCTAAAAGCATTGAATGAAGAGATTGAAACACTGGAAAAAGAAATGGGAGACAGAATTAATATTCTGACACCACAAGTAACATAATTATCATCTCCTTTTTATCTTCCATTTTTACAATTAATCATGTAGAATACAGAGCTTGAAGTGACTGCAAAAGAAAAGAAAAGCAGATTAAAGGACGTCAAAGAAAAGATTGCTTATTTTAATGAGAAATTAAGGGACACTCATACAAGCCAAATGACTGTGGACAGGATGAGAGGAGAAATAGAGAAAGGGATAGAAACATTTTCGTAAGCTGTAACAAGTAACTTTTAATGTTTTATGCATGTTTTAGATTACAGAAAGCTGAGCTCGAGGAGAGATTGGCTGAAGAAGAAGAGATAGAAAAGTCATGGCAACTTGAATTTGAAGAAATATCAAACTTCTCTCAAACATCAGATGAAAAATATGAAACCTACACTCAAGTATTTATAAATTACTGCACAATTCATTAACATTTTAATGTACCATATAGCATGCAAATGCTTCTTTTAAATGTAACATTCACAAAATTTAAAAATTTGATAGGAAAGAGAAGAGCTTTTCAGTTACTTGGATAGTGAAACAAGCTCTGCTTTATTAACAAACAGAGAATTGGCATCAGCTTATGAGGAATGGCGAGACAAGCATGCCAAAACAAAGAGAGGAGCACTGAGATCAATGGAAAGGAAACTAGTGCTAGAAACAGCAATGAAAGATAAAGTACAGGTAAAGATTAAAGGACTAATGTTTGCATTAGAATAGCTCAAAATTAATACTTATCATTGTTTTCTGCAGTTACATGCTCTGCAATCGAAACTGAATCAAACTCTACAGGCTCACTATCAGCATAGAGGCAATACTGGTAGACAAGCTATTAAATCAGTCAAGATGACAAGGAGCAACACTATAAGTATTATATCAGGAATAGATGCTGAGCTAGACCAATTGTTGAAGGAAATGAAGAGCTTTCTAGACAGATTTGACGAGGAGCAGATAGCTTTAATACAGAAAGGCCAGGAACCAGAGTCAGCACAGGATAGTGATGGAATATTTTCAAAAATGACAAAATCAACTAAAAATAAAGATAAATCAGTTTCATTTGCAATACCTTTGGAATGTTCATAAACATAATAATAATTATTATAATTGCTATTATTTTCATTCATTCATTCATTCATTCTTTGTGTTATTGGGCTGCCCACGTGCATAAACGTGGATAGCAACGAAGCCCCGCCTACATTCTTAAAGTTTAAAATGGCCCCGCCCTAGTATCTACTTTGTAGCTTGAAGACACAATCGTAGACAACAACACTTCCTTCTCTTGTTATCCTCACTTTAAATACGACCCGTTGTATTCCCATGGCCACTACGTACACCTACCCAAGTGTCGGTGAGTCTCTGCAGCAGCGGCATCGCTCGCAAAGTGACTCGAATCTACTCACGGCTGGAAGTACCGAGTCTTCCCCTGGCGACCCTGAACGTGGAGCTGAGGCAAACGGTATGCGAAGACTAGGAAGCATGGGGGACATCTCCCCAGCTAAAGCGAGCCACCAAAAGAAGAAAGGGTTCTTTCACAAACTGGTCAGACCCTGGAAATGGCGAAAGAGAGGAAAGAGAGGAGGAGGAGAGAAAGGTACTACACTCATGTATTGTAATTTGTAGCTATACTTGTGTGTCATTGACTTCAAAAGGGAGTGTATATGGGAAGTGATTGGTAGAAATAAAAGAATGATTTTAATTACTTTGTTGCTGTATTTAGTACCTATGGCTTGAGGGACGTATGGTGCGAGACTGCGTTTACACGGCAACCAAAAGAAAAGGAAGCATCCGTACAGTTTTGTGCCTGTTTTATGCTTCTGTAGCTGTTTACACAGAAGCAAATGAAAATGTGATAGAATCTCGATAGGACTTTATAAACGGTGTTATAGGTTTAAAAATGATGCTCGCTGTGTAAACGCAGCCTGAAAATACACGATAGCTTGTACTTAGGTATCTATGATGAATCTTTTAGGCAGAGATGTGTCTCATTGCTTGCTCTTAAAGAGAAAAGATGAGAGAAGTATTTATAGTATATCAGTGCATTTTTATGATCTAAAAGCATGAAACTAAGTAGGAAATGAATGACATCAGAAAGAAAGTATTATAATATAATAATGAAGGAACTGTTGAGTGATTTAGTGTGAGCTTAAGCTTTCAGAATGAATCTAAGAAAAGGGAGGAGGTACATAAGTACATATATGCTGATATAAATTGATGCATGTCCAGCTTACAAGACTCACACAAACAGTAAACAGTCACTGGAACTATCTAAGGAAAGTGTGTATAAAGAAACAGTGAGAAAGAGAGAGAGTGAAGACAAATATTGTGGAGAAATGGTCAAATTTGTCCAGAGGACAGGAAACATGATATAACTGTTGTTGTCCTTTTATAGTCATACACTTCAGACACACACATAGACACTCTAAGAGAGCACACACACACACACACACACACACATACTCACATACTTGCCATATAGATACAAACACACTGTGAGGCCATTAGCTAAATAAGAATGTGTGTAGCATATAATGTAAATTCTAGTGCTCTGTCTCTCCCCCCATCTGTCTCATGCCCACATTAGCCCATCACAGTCCATTGCACTATGTCATGTCTACCAAATTCGGGCGTGTGTTAATTCACCGTTATAATTCATTGTGGACAGCCCTCATTTGCAGTATTGCTGTACTTGTTTGTTCTCCATTGGATGCCATATGGCTTGTGCTGGGGCTGGCTGGTTGTTGTGCATTACTCTCTGTTGATTTATCTCCTGCAGAATAGATACATTTTATAGGATTTGTGTTTATCATTCGTGTTTGCATGTGCATGGTTTGTTTAGTTAAGTGTCGAAGTATCGTTTGTATTATTTTAACTTATCTCTTTCCTCATACCTCCTCTCTCTCTCTCCCCCTCTCTCTCTCTCTCCCTCTCTCTCTCTCCCCCCCCCCTCTCTCTCTCTCTCCCCTCTCTCTCCTCCCCCCCTCTCTCTCTCTCTCCCTCTCTCTCTCTCCCCCCTCTCTCTCTCCTTTCATCAGGAATACCTAGGACTGATATTGTTAGTAGTTATTCACAAGAAGAGTTACCAGTTCCGTCATGTAAGTATCAATTACATGTACATGTAGATGTACATGTACATGTACATGTACATTGTATGTATTCACTCAAAAGTCATGCATCCTAGCATGCAGTGATGTATGCATATATAGCCTCACCCAATCTCATTTTCTAATTTGCTAATTTGCTGTTATTTACGGAATGTGACCCGTTGTAAGGCATATATGGCGTTTTTATTAATTATTACTTTTCACTTTGTACGTGTAAGTGAGATCTTTTGTGATTCTGTTGCTAATTGTATTGCAATGGAAACACTACTCTTATATCTATTGCTTGCAATTAAAATTCTTTTATAATTATCTCTCTCACTTTCTCTCATTCCCCCCTCTCTCATACCTCTCTCTCTCTCTCTCTCCCTCCCTCCCTCCCTCCCTCCCTCTCTCCCTCTCTCTCTTTCTCTCTCCCTCCCTCTCTTTCTCTCTCCCTCCCTCTCTCTTTCTCGCCCTCCTTCTCTCTTTTCCTATAGCATCATATTTAGCGGTAGAGATGAATAATGATTTCACTGTCCCTCCCCCTCGTCTCCCTCACCCCACAACCTCTCCACCTCACAATCCTGTCCATTCAGATCTCATGCACTCTTATCCACCTGCACCCAACAGTGCCCCACTCCCCCTACACAAACACATGAATGGCCCATCTCTCTCAATGGACATTAACAACAAGCACAGGTGAGTATACTAGAATATACTGAAGATTACTATTACACCATGAATTTGAATACAATTAACAAGTTCTTTTTATTATACGTGTGTGTATCTATTATTAGTACTGTGTTTCCTAACTTGGACAAATCTGCTCTGCTTTTGTGCCAAGGAATTTTCAATTTTTATAGCCTCACTTCTATACTAGTACACATACTCCTGCAAAAAGCTAAACCATTGTTTGTGGAGTTCTCTATCCCATTACATGTACATGTACATTTAAGTGTACATGTACATACATGTAGCCCTGCGTATGTATACCACATTGTAATGATGTAATGACGTACTATAGTTAATGCATTATAATCCACTGATATCATATTGATATATATTCTTGGTATCATCATAATCAAATAGTGCATTTATTACCACTAATCGTATATACATGTGCATGTACACATGCAGTCATGTACATATTTTATTTTATTTATTTTATAATTTGAAACCCTTAGACGGTCCGGTGAGTTAAAGGTAGCCCAAAGGAGCAGTATTGATGTGCCTCCTCGTGAGAACAGGAGAGAGAGCACTCCACCGTATGCAGCTGGAAAGAAAGAAAGTGAACCAACTGTACCACCAAAGATTACTGATATGAGAAATCTAAAGGTAGGGAGAGAGAGAGAGAGAGAAGGAAAGAGAAAGAGGGAGGGAGAGATAAAGAGAGAGAGAGAGAGAGAGAGAGAGAGAGAGAGAGAGAGAGAGAGAGAGAGAGGGAGGGAGAGAGAGAGAGAGGGGGGGGGAGAGGGAGAGGGAGAGAGGTCTTGAGGTGTTGATGAGTATTTTTGGCTCTGTCTTAATTGTTATTAGTCTTTTGTAGGTTTATATTGTATTAAATATGCATTTGTTGCTTAATGTGGCGGCTATTAGTCACGTTAATATGAATTACTAAAGTTAAACAAACCGTATATTGTTATTGTAAAGTGAGAGGGTGTAGGGATAGAATGGATGATTGATTGATATCACAAGGAGGAGAGAGAATAGCTAGGGAAATACTAAGAATGGAATGGACAATGGAAGATTATTATTATTATTAAAAAAAAACAAAAAAACATGAACAAAAAAGAAATGACAATAACAAAGATGGAGCAACAATTAACTTTATTAATATCACGTGTTATTGATATTTTAGTATAAATAATCTAATGTACATAACGTGTACTTTGTATATAGAATGACTGCAGAGTCGCCTCATTAGTCATTATTGGTATTGTTAATTATTATTGTCATTATTATTATTATAATTACAGGAGTCGCCCCCTCCAGCCAGTCCCAGAAGTATATTAAAAGGAGGTGTCATGTACGATACTGATGCACACAAGAAACCAGCTGGACCAGTTGTTACTGCAGTGGTTACTCCTCCTGGAGGACCACCAGTAGCTCCTAGGAAATCCAGTCCATTATATCAAGGGAGACAAGCCTCACCACCTGTAAGAGGGAGAGAGAGAAGGAGGGAGGAAGAGAGAGAGGGAGGGGAGAGAGAGAGGGAGGGAGAGAGAGAGAGAGAGAGAGAGAGAGAGGGGGGGGGAGGAAGAGAGAGGGGAAAGGAGATACATGTAGGAAGTGAAAGTGTTGATAAGGAGACTCTAGGCAAACATTCACCTTAGCTACAATCAAATGATAACATTAATTGAGTATCACTTTCATTACACATTTCCCCTCACCCTTAGGTCACTACCATACCTCCCCCTGAGCTCCTCCCTCCTCCCCCCGGCCCTCGTAGACGGCCCCAGCAGCAGAGTGACTCCAATTATGTTGTGTATTCACCGAATGATGATGAGTCCAGCTCAGAAGAGGACAATGTTGATGGAGACGAGTATAACGATGATGATGAGGAAGACGAAGAACCAGAAAGTATGTGCACACATACATGTACATACATAGTATATCTTTGCATATCTTAGTATATCTTAGTATATCCCTGTAAACTATACACTTATTTATTGTTGGATGTACATTGTATATTCAAAGTGATAGCGAAAATTGTCCCAGCAAGCTTTTAAAGTTAAACCTTACATATTTAAGTTTTGTCTTTGTCGTTTTACATGTACATGTACATATACATGTAATTGTGTATTATAACTGGTAGCAATGATAATATTTTCATTTGTTTTTATTGCTTTAGTGTTTGATCATTCCAACTAATGATATAGCTTTTATGACTTGCTTTCATTTTTTATTTGTTATTATTGTAGTCGATCTTTATTACATTTTCTGACATATACTTATATTGTGTAGAAAGTTTGAACTGATTCCGATCAAGTTTGGATTTTTCATGCATTTTGAAATTGCTCCAAAATCTGGCCAAAATCCCTGTCATGATCAAATTTTATCAAAAATGTAGAATTCTCCATAATTACTATCACTTTCTGATGCATATGACATTATGACTTGCTTTATTTTTATAGTGGGAGGCTTTTCTAAAGTATTGCGACACGACTCCGTGGCTATATTAAGAGAAAGAAGAAAGAATGAACCAATTACAAGTAAGTTTGAATGTATATACGATGTAGTTGGATGTACGCAAACTACATGTACATCTTAATAGTTTTATGTGTATGTACACGTACATTTACTCATTTTGAATGTGTGTGTGTCCATCATTCATAAGGATGTGGTGTGCGCTTTCATGCGTATGTACATGTACATAGATGTACGTGAACGCATTCTTGATGATTGATGTGTGTATGTTTCTTTCACTCACTCTCTCTCTCTCTCTCTCTCTCTCTCTCTCTCTCTCTCTCTCCCTCCACCCCCTCTCTCTCTCAATAGCCCAGACAGCAGAAACAAAAGCAGTGGTTGAAAAACAACTAGAAAGGTACACCATTAGGATATAATCCTACACACTACATGTATATGCCATTCAATCTGTATATTTATGTATGCTTTTGCGTGTTTACTAAATGTATTGTACTACAGTAGCTGCTATAGTGTCATATCTACTTGTATTGTATAGTCATATTCTTGTGCTAATGATACCATATCCAGTAGCAGATCATGAACACATTCACATAGTCATCAGCCAAATATACTAAATATCAGTTGATTGTTGACATCACTCCCTCTCCATTTTTATTTTTATTTTCCTTTTGCTCTTATCTGTCTCTGCCTTCCCTTCCTCTCTCCCTCTCTCCCTCTTTCTATTCTTGTCACAGGCGGTTGAGTTTAAGGCCACCAAGACATGAGCTAGAAGCAAGAAATATTCTTAAAGGTAAGAAAGACTTATTAGTGTTTGTTTTATAGTCCTAATCTCCATTTCCTCATGCCCTTACTTTACCATGTTTCATTATTATTGAATGTTGTCTTGATGTCTTCTTTTTCTTGCTGTCTCCCTTCCTTTCTCTTTCTCCTCTCTCTCTCTCCCCCTCCTCTCTCTCTCCCTCTCTCTCTCCCTCTCCCTCTCTCTCTCTCTCTCTCCCCCTCCTCTCTCTCTCTCTCTCTTAAGGCAAAGCAAACACTCAGAGAGAGCTCGAGTTAGAGGAGATGAAAGCTAACTTGACAAGAAAAGTGAGTCTTGTCTTCATTGTACTACACGATGTAGTTAAGAGTGTACACTTGTTATGATACAACTACCAATACACATTGAACATGTTTCCTTAATTTGACGATAAATACATGTACATGTGTTTCATGTACATAGTTTACACAAATATCAGAGTATTAATATTATCCTTTGATAAAATTATGTGTCCTTTTCAAGTATTTGAATTTATCTTTGAAGCCTTCTTTAATGAATGATAATTTGAATAGTTGATGATTTGAACACTTTGTTTACTCACAGCATATTCCAGTGTATGTGTATGTGTATTGGGAGCTTCTGTACATCTCTGTACGTCTTAAATATTCATTTTAATGTTATGTGTGATTGGTATACTGATATGGTGTTGCGTGTTAATGATATTATGTAATAGTGACATCTGTCAATATTCTGTTGAATTGATGTTGACATCATTCCTTGAATAACACATATTTTAATGTCTCCTCTCTCTCTCTCTCTCTCTCTCTCTCTCTCTCTCTCTCTCTCTCTCTCTCTCTCTCTCTCCCTCTCTCTCTTTTATATTTCTCTCCTATCCATCTAGCTAAGTCGTAGGCCGACAGTCAAAGAGTTAAGAGAAAGAAATATTTTGTAAGAGAGATGGTACATGTATCCGTACATCTTTTATTTTGTTTGTTATTATTTTAGGAAATTTGCTGAATATGCTGAAGTGGTTGAATGTGAAGACTATGATAGAAGGTAAATACATGTACATGTTTTATGATGCATGCACTCATCAAATATTTATTACCGTAGACCCCCTTTTTGAGGGCTATAAATTTAGTGGATATATAATTTGCTGTATTAAATTTCGCAATGTTTATCCCCAATTCGAATTTTCCATGTCCATACAATTAATTCGAGGAATTAATTTTTGCAAGTAGCAAAAAAATCCGCAAAATATATAGCGCTCGAAAAAGGCTCTTTACGGTACCTTATTTATTTATTCATTCATTTATTTATTTATTTATTTATTTATTTATTTATTTATTCATTTATTTATTCATTAATTTATTTATTTATTTATTTTTAGAGCTGATAAGCCATGGACCAGATTGAGGCCAGAGGACAAGGCTGCCATTAGAAAGGAACTGAACGAATTCAAGAAAATGGAAATGGAAGTTCACCCTGACAGCCAGTACATGACAAGGTAGGATAAAAATTAAGAATAAAACAGAAAAATTTGATCATGAAATTCTAAAAAAAATAAGTGTTTGATTCTGAATATTAGTTTTCTACTAATGAATATTCTTGTTGTCACTGGTGGCCAAGTTGTCTAAATGCTTGCTTGCAATTTTAATTTCATTAGTCAAAAGGTCCTGGGTTCGATTCCCAAGTTGCTCTTTATTTTTTTTACAAAAATTTCTAATACAGCACATTATAGCCTGGTATTGTAGGCATACATTGTTGAATTACCTTAAGGCCACTATTATTTGCGAGTACTAATTTTTGCGATTTGTTAATGGTACTGATTTAGCGAGTACTAATTTTTGCGATTTTGCTCTTTTTTCCCAATTAATAACTGTTAATAAACCTAAATTATTAATAAATGCGAGTACTAATTTTTGCGATTTTAAAGCTACTCGCAAAAAACGCAAAAATTAGTACTCGCAAATAATAGTGGCCTTAAGGTAGTTCTATAGAATGTACAGTACATGTATATGTTCAAAAAATAATGTATTTTTTACATTTTCTTTTTTCAGATTCCACAAACCGTAAGAGTGTGACTAATGAAATGAACTCATTCTCAGTGTACCGACACTTCAAAAAGCAATCTCTTTCCTTCCTCCATTTCACTTTATGTCCCTCCCCCTCTCCCTCTCTCTCTTTTGAGTGTTTTATTATATAAAATATTATGTGTGGCATTAATGTTCATTATTTTTAACCCTAATATGTACTCCAGTAAAATTTATTGTTATTGTTATTGTTGTTATTATTATTATTAATTTATTATTGCAATGTAGGTGTATATGTGATAAATATTAATGTTTGTAATTATAATGTGTAGAATAATTAATAATTTATTGTTAAAAATAATTTTATTTGTGAGCTATAAAAATTTTATTTGTGAGCTATAATTCTGTAATTATTTCCGTTTCAGGAGCAAAGAAGGCAGTATTGTCATCGAAATAAAATTACAAATTATAATTAATTTTATTACAATAATCTCTCTCTATCATAAAAAGGTCATTTATTCAATATCTTAATTGTGTTTCTGTGTGTTCAAAGGGAAGTGTATAGTTTTTTTGTCACATGAGATTGATAAGTTCTTGTGAGCTTGGAGTTGTTTCTCTCTCGCTACTCTGGCCTCTGTCTGACGAAGATGCTGAGCGCTTACGAGCAGTTGTTGGTTTCTGCATCAGGGATATGTCTGAAAATAAATTAATAGAAAGCAAAATGATTAATAAAAGAAAAACGTGTCTTTATATTATGTATTAGAAAACAAAATTAAAGTTGAAACTCCTCTTTGTAAAATATGGAAAATACAATTATCATTAATATAAAACCATGGGCTATCCTTTGGTTTTTTTTTCAAAAATTGGCTTGTTTATAAAATGCTCATAACTCGAAAAATACTTAGCAAAAACAGCTCAAACTTTCTACATAGCATAAGAACATCAATATGTATAAGAAAATGTAATAAAAATTTGGGGTGATTTCGGAGCCATTTTTTGGAAAAAACCATGGGCTATAGCCTTGGGTATTTTTCAGAATTTTGGCATTTTCTTAAAATGGCTGTAACTTTAAAAATTGAAGTCAGAATCACCTCAAACTTTCTACACAGCATAAGGACATCAATATGTACCAGAAAATGTAATAAAAATTTGGAGTGATTTTGGAGCCATTTTTTGGAAAAAACCATGGGCTAGCCTTGGGTAATTTTCAGATTTTTGACATTTTCTTAAAATGGCCGTAACTCAAAAAATTGAAGTCGGAATCACCTCAAACTTTCTACACAGCATAAGGACATTAATATGTACCAGAAAATGTAATAAAAATTTGAAATGATTTCGGAGCCATTTTTTGGAAAAAACCATGGGCTATAGCCTTGGGTATTTTTCAGATTCTTGACATTTTCTTAAAATAGCCGTAACTCAAAAAATTGAAGTCGGAATCACCTCAAACTTTCTACACAGCATAAGGACATCAATATGTATCAGAAAATGTAATAAAAATTTGGGGTGATTTTAGAGCCATTTTTTGGAAAAAACCATGGGCTATAGCCTTGGGTATTTTTCAGAATTTTCGCATTTTCTTAAAATGGCCGTAACTCAAAAAATTGAAGTCGGAATCACCTCAAACTTTCTACACAGCATAAGGACATCAATATGTATCAGAAAATGTAATAAAAATTTGAGGTGACTTTGGAGCCATTTTTTGGAAAAAACCATGGGCTATAGCCTTGGGTATTTTTCAGAATTTTCGCATTTTCTTAAAATGGCCGTAACTTGAAAAATATTTGTCAGAAACAGCTCAAACTTGCTACACAGCATAAGGACATCAATATGTATAAGAAAATGTAATAAAAAGTTGGGGTGATTTTGGAGCCATTTTTTGGGAAAAACCATGGGCTATAGCCTTGGGTATTTTTCAGATTTTTGACATTTTCTTAAAAGGCCGTAACTTGAAAAATTGAAGTTGGAATCACCTCAAACTTTCTACACAGCATAAGGACATCAATATGTATCAGAAAATGTAATAAAAAGTAGGGGCGATTTTGGAGCCATTTTTTGGAAAAACCATGGGCTATAGCCTTTTTTTTTTTTTTTTTTTTAGTATAGAAAAAGAATCTTTATTAGAAAAAGAAAACAGCACAAGTAGGGGACAAAATGAATTAAGTTAGAGAGAAAATAAATAAAATAAAATAGGTTAGGTTGAGACAAAAAGAATAAGATAAAATATAATAAAATAAAATAAAATAAATCTAATGTGCAACACTGAGTTGAGCCTCAGATGTTGCTTGGGTATTTTTCAGAATTTTCGCATTTTCTTAAAATGGCCGTAACTTGAAAAATATTTGTCAGAAACAGCTCAAACTTGCTACACAGCATAAGGACATCAATATGTATCAGAAAATGTAATAAAAAGTAGAGGAAATTTCGGAGCTATTTTTGGAAAAAACCATGGGCTATAGCCTTGGAAATTTTGGCATTTTATTAAAATGGCCATATCTTGAAAAATTGAAGTCGGAATCACCTGAAACTTTTTAGTTTCTACACAGCATAAGGATATCAATATGTATCAGAAAATATAACAAAAATTAGGGGTGATTTTGAAGCCATTTTCGGAAAAAAACCATGGGCTTGGCTCGTTTTTCGAAAAATCAGCTTGTTCATAAAAATGCTCATAACTCAAAAATTATGATTTTGGTGGAAACAGCTCAAAGTTTGTGCATAGCATAAGAACATGTACATGCATCAGAAATGTAATAAACTAGCTACTAGCTCTATACCTTTGTCCTTTGTTCCTCTTTCTCTCTTTCTCTTTCTTGTGGGTGGAGACGTACTCTGCTCTGACCAATCGTTGTGTAAAGTCGTTGGAGCCAACTTGATTGGGTTAGGTTTCGGTGGAGGTGTGTCTCTAGTTAACTCCTCCTCCTCCTCTTCCCCCTCCTCCTCCTCCTCCTCTTCATTGTCGGTATCTGCTGCTGCTGACAGTGAGGGTGGATCTGCTTGAGGTTTATCTCTCTTATTCTAGCAACAAATTATTAATTATTATTATTAATTCATTATTATATAGAAAATGGAATAATAATTACTGTTAGAAGTTTTGGAAGACCAATCTAACTAAAAATGAGAGGAGGCCCAGGCTAAATATGAGAGATCAGAAGCTGAAAATGAACAGTAAATGAGCAACAATCAGCTGCTATATTGAGCCCTGATGCTATTATAATCAACAATAATCTTCATTACGAATCACTTAACATAAGAGTCCTAATACTGTATGTACATACTTTGAAATAATCCAGTGACTCCATTAATCGTCTTATTTTAGCTTTCTTCTCGTTGAGTACCAGCTTGAATTTACCAAAAAGATCTTTTTCAATCTATAAAATCAAGATAAAAATTAATTAAATTTACTACTTCCTTTACAATTAATAACCAACTATTGCGACAAATGTAATTGGTATAGTACAAAAAAAATTCACAAAAAATTAGTGAAAAATTATAGCAATAAAACTTCAGGCCACACAGTAAAACTACATGCATAAAACCATTTTTCATTCCTCTTCTTTCTCTTCTCTTACTTGATCCTTCATGTTAACGGTTTCTGTCAGTCTCTCAATGAATCCACTCCTCTCATCGGTAAGCCTCTCCCTCTCTCCTTTCAACTCTTCTATGATGTCTCTCGAGTTGGAAACCATCCCCACAGCATGTTCCAGCATCTTCGAATGGATCCCGGGGGCGGAGTGAGTCTCCATGACAACTGAGCCTAGAAACACCTTTATGTTGTCCTTGACTAGGTGTTTCTTCCATGCAAACTCTAAACTGTTGTCGGAAGGTGAGAGGGTTGTAGTGTAGACAAAGGAGCCCTCGCCGCCCGTAAGTGCAGTACATGTATCGTCAATGTATTCTCTCTCGGAGCTTTTCGATTTCTTAGCGGTCTCTCTTATCTGCCGATAAGTGACCACACCTACCCAGGTCTGGTGGGCATCGCTTGCTTGCATGTACACATGTTCCGAATTGATGTTAACAAGAAGGTAGAGAGATGGTACGTCACCTTCGGTCTCTATTTTAACCAGACGCTCGTTCTTGTACTTTTCCTCTTCCATGGTGGATCCTAAGGTTTGGTGTTTTGTAGGTGTGGCTTGAGGAGCAGTAGTAGGCGTGGCCAGTCGAGGGAGTGTCTCCTCCTCTTCTGCTTCTAGTGAGAAAAGATCTTCCATAAGTAAAAACTAGAAAGAAGCAAAATGATAAATTCAATAAAGAAAAATACTTTTAATATATAGCAGAAGAAAGAGTATTGAGACCACCGAGACAAGTCGATTTAGTTCGCGGCCCGCGCGAACTTAGCCCCGCCCAGTATCCACGCCTTTTAATTTTTATCATCTGCAATTAAGATCGTAATGATAATGAGTTGTATGTAGTGCATAGTGCAGTATAAATAATAGTAATACACAGTTTAATTTTTAAATACAGTGGCATACATTATAATAACAGTTTTTAGTTTGGTTGTATGTCGACGTAATCACTGCTAGTGAGGAACACGTCTGGTTCACTTTCACTCAAACTCGTCTTCTTTCCTTGCTGTGATGGATGCTTCTTTCTCTGAGAGCTGGGAGACTTTGCTGTTTCAGAACTGACAGAGACACTCCTCATGACAACGTAGCTACTCTCGGGTCTTACTGCTGCAGGTTGGAGACCCTCCTGAGGTGTAGTAGCAGCTGAAACCATCTGGACATAATCACTAGATACGGACTTTGTAGCTGCTGGAGGAGGTAGAGGAGGAGGTTGTGATGATTCTGATGTCGGTGATGGTCCTGCTACTGAATGCATTGGAATATATTCTTCTTGTGGTATTGTGAGGAATTTTGGCCTTCTTTCATGCTCGCGTAGCTTAGAGTACGTGTCTCCTCCAGTGTTGATTGAGTCTTCTTGAATAGGAGTCAGCTTCTTGTTAATCTTAGAATAAAGGGGACCAGGAGAAACTTCATCATCAGTAAACACATCTAGGATAACAAAATATGAATTTAAGCTTCAGTTCAAAATGGTACAGGTGAACTACATGTACTATTACAATGCTCAATGCCTACATAGATGCATGCATAGCTGATACCTTCTTCAGCATTGATGTGTACTATTGCTTCAGTCTCCTTCTCTTCTCTTGGTCCTGGTAGCAAAGCAGTGACTGATGCAGTAGATCCACTGGCAGGAGGCAAAGGCTGGGAAGAGAGATCAGGTGATGATATAGAAGCAAATACTTGGGCTGATGGTTTATTGTGGTGTGGTAGCTGGGAAGAGGATGAGTAGTAAGGTATGAGATCAGACACTGGCCTCTGATTGCTGTTAGCTGATGAGGCAGCATTGTTTGAATATAAAGGTAGAAACAGTTGGGCTCTCTTCTCCTGCAAAAAGATGAAGCCAATGTAATTTCTAATGCATTGAAGTTCAAAGCATGTATAGTTCAAAGCTAGCATGCCTAGTTCAAAGTATGCATATACATCAACTAACAATCTTGCACTTTGCAGTTGTATGGTAATTTTGTTACTTACAGCATCAGAGTGTTGATTTTCATATAATATGCTGTTATCATTGATAGTGTCATATATATTCTCTCCATCAGTTGATCTCTCTATTACATCACAGTAGTGGTTTGATGGCTGAAGGCTTAGCTCAAATATCTTGTTACGATTCCTTGCACCAGCTCTTGGTATTACCCTCCTGCAAATAAGAATACCACATTACCATTATCTACTCTTGTTATTATTATTATTACAGAAAATCTACAATGTCTATATAGTCATGCTATGTGCAATTAGAGATTACCGTGTAGTGGGAACATTTAGCAGTGCTAAATATTGGTGATTCTATGATTGCAATGCATTAGAGGTTTTTATATTGGCAAATTTGCAGCCTCATGCCATTAAGCATGCTCATGCTCAGAATAAAACAAAGTGGCACTAAAATTTGTCATTGATCTACCAATTAATCACCAAAATAAAACTCCACAAATATTTCCCACTATAATGGTACTAGAGAATAATTATGTACATGTAAAACTTGTCATAATTATTTCTTAACCTTGTTAGGTTCTGAAGTGGAGGATGCTTAGCCTTCCAGTATTTGACAGCTGCCACAGCAACCAACAGCATCATTAGAGCCGTTACGAATGAAATGCTGACAATAATAATGACAAGAATAAGACTGAATGATGATCCTTCGGCACCACGTGAATATTCAACCTGGCCTACATTCACCGAATAATTAGCAACAGTAACCTAAAATGTATTGAATTAAAAGTATTAGAACAGTGATCCTTTGCAATTAATGACTTACAATAACATCAATTTTGAGTCTTGATCCAGTATAACTGATTTCAGGAGCAATACATGTTAATATCTACACAAAACACATTTCAATGCATCAATCATAATAAGCTTAAAATACTCACAGTAGCAGTAATTGACTCAATGACACAGATTTCTTCTTGTATTGTGACCTCTATCTCACTAGGCAATACGCTATCAATGTACTCTCCCTTTAAAACACATTACGATAATACGTACATCAATTTATCATTGATTTTCTTACTCTTATGGTAACAGTCGGTCCTTCCTTGGTAACAATAGAGAAAGCTGGATTAGGTCTGAGTTCAAGAGGAGGAGGGCCAGTGATATTAATATTATCTAATACCAGCACATAAGATAAGCTACTCCTGCCATCAGTTGGACCTGAGTCACTAATAGAAGGTGACCGACACTGTATCAGAGCATCATTATTCACCACACAATACTGGAAAGCAAGAAAAATAAAACATTAGTGGATTATGTTTATCATCATTATAAATTCAATTATTAGTTTACCTGTATGTAAGTAAGATTACTGTGCTTTATCACCAGCAAAGGATTATACACTGATGCCATGTGGTTACCATAAAAGGAGAGTGTGATATCACCACTAAAGGAAAGGAAATGAGAATTAGCAATTATATTTTTGACTGAATCTGAGTATAAATTTTTTTTCTTACGCTGGTATGATCATGTTAGGTACTAGTCGGGTAAGCATTGGATTAGTGCGATACTGGAATCTTGTATCAGTAGATACAGTAATGCCATCAATGACAATCTCAATGCTACCAGACCTCACAGACTCTACAGGATCAGTACGGCATGTCATGGAATCACGCATCAGCTCTCTAAAAATGATTTGAGCAATAAAATTACACAAATACATACTAAATGGCAATAATGAAATTCTTGAGATTAGTTTTTAGCTTTTAAATAAATGCTATCCTTACATTATGGTACAGTTTTTTCCTGCTACCAGTATGTATGTTAATGATGGGTTTCCAATGTACAGATAAGACCCAGTGATTGTTAGTAGTGTGCCACCAGCTATTGGGCCCCATACTGGCACTATTCTAGCCACCTTAACATTTTCATACAAGAACTGTGTGCCTGGGTTGACTGTAACCAGCTCTCCACTGATGTTAAGCAATAAGGTAATGTTATATAATCCATTGAGAAGAGTAGGCCCAGTTTCACAACTAACAGCACTACCTATAAAAATATATGTACAGAGTAGTAATTGATATAGACTGTTATATTAGTACAAAAAATGTAGTTTTCTCTCCCTCTTCTTTAAGTCCATCACTCCTTCCTCCTCCTTTATCTTACCTGATACAAATGAAGACTCAATCAATGAGCATTCCACTGATCCAATATCAACTGAGAGAATATCATAAAAATTGAGAGGCAACTCATGAACATACAGTGTCAATATCGTACCACCAGATATTGAGCCAGATAAAGGATACACCAAACTATAAATGAATGAATGAATGACTTAATAATACAGTCAGATTACTTACTTAATGGTTGGTTGAGGACATTTATGTAGTGTATCAATGGCATCATTGATGCAGTTAGAGTGACAGCCTCCATCACACCAAACACAGTCAATATCAACCAATTGACTACGCTCAACACACGATGTACAAGAACCACCAAACACTGAACAGTTGTATAATAAAGCTGGTATATCTAACAATAATAAGAATAAATAAAAATAACTTTAATTATGATACAATACCTGTCAGTAATTACATGTATGTACAATGGTGATTTAAAGAAAAGTATTTTGGGTTTGATCATTAAGTGAAGTATAGTACCATTACCATGGGTAATAATATTTGAGTTATCAATGATTTCCAGTTTGTAAGGAACCGATGAATAATGTGATGACCACGTCACAGAAAGACTGACAACTTCACGAGAATCACTGAAAGTATTCACCTTAGGAATAAAAAATTAAAATAATAAAAAATATTCATGGAAGATGTATATATTTCACATCTTACTTCAGTGAAAGAGCACTGTACATGAGTGCTGTTATGATAAGCACCACTGCCTTCCAGTACACTGCTGCCTTGAAACATGTAACAAATATAATCTCCATTAAAAGCCTTTGAAAATAAAATAATAGTAAGAAATTCTTTGTATGTGGAGTTATTTCTTACACTGGATTGAGGAATATTGTATCCTACAAGTAGCACTTCTTTTATTGATGAGATTGATATCTTATAATGTGAATCAGGGACTTGAATGTAAGGACAAATATCATTAACTGAATGAGACTAAAAATCAAGTAATTAAAAAAAGAAGTGAAAAAACTTATCATAACTTAATATTACTAAAATTATATATATATAATTATGCATGCACAAGTATATAAATCAATCAGTTTAATGGCTAACTGGTGTATAAAACCTAAACCTTAATATATCACTAAAATTATATTTCTGCTCTCCTCCACTTTCATTATTATGCATGCACAAGTGTGTAGTTTAATGGCTCACTGGTGTAGCAGGATACCAACTGCTGTTAGTGGTACAGGACAAAGAGCCTCCGCTACAAGTCATATCATCAACACACCAACCGCAAGCATCACGAGAGACACAATGAGTACAACTAACACAACACTATTAATGATAATGCGGAGAGTATGATATAACTTACTTTATGTGTTTGCTGCAATTGACAAGTAATACAGAGTGGGTCATAGAAACAAAGGGAGATTCTTCACTTGACAATTGCAAATGAATATTAATACCTAAAAATACAATAGTTAAAGTAGCAATACTATAATGCTTAAATTAATGTACATATTTACTTACTCATTGTTTCTTCATCAATTGAAGGCAAGGAGCTGATCTGACAGCTTCCATTAATGAACGGACAGTTGTAACTGAAATTAGTCATTGGATTCTCCAACAAACAAATATACTGTTCATTATCTGGTGCTGCTGGAACTGTCCCATTACTAAATAGTGGTATCTATGCATAAGGAAATAAAATACAAGCATTATAAATCTTAGATTACTGCAATAGAGTCTGTAGATATACTGTCCATTGTAGCTTCAATGTAAGGGCAATGGTCATCTTCTTGTATCCAGTGTCCAGTGAGATTGCCATGGTCACAGTTAAATTCAGAGCTGCACTTGTTCTCAACGACACACCAGCCACATAAGAAATCTTGAGTACAATCATGACAGTTATCATAATTGGAGCAATCATCAAGTGGAACAAAGTACACCTAAAAAGAGAAATATTAGAGACTTAAATGTGCAGTGTTTTCCACAAAGCATGCTTCATCATGAACTACAGTACAGCTTTAGAGGAACTTTTAAAATTCATAAAATTTGATTTGAATCAGCTAAAAAATTTATGAGCAACTTGACAATTCACTGACAAGAATTTGCATGAGCATTATAGTAAAATCTTGTGGAAAACCCTGTAATTGTGGTATAATACTTGTGGTCTTAGCAGGAAACAATGATACATATGTATTGCATTGCTGTTTCCTATGAATGATGTGTGTATGATATGCTATTCAAGAGATTGTAGACACACATCAATATATTACTAAATGCATAAGGGAAAGACTGACAACCATACATGCATTTATACAAAGTAATTCATCAATGTTGTGCACATACTGAAGTGTTAGATGAAGCAATGAGGACATTATGCTGTAAACTATAGTCAAAGTGATAGACTGACTCTTCCACATTTACTGTGTTCAGCAATTGAGGATCAGTCTCATTGTAGACCAAATACTACAAAAACAATAATTAGAAATTATATTATGGTGTATTACTTGTGATAATAGATCTCACTTTATTGATTGATGACAGACTAGTGTTATCATAGGCCACATATAAGAGCAATACAGAGTGATACTTAAAGAAAATGCTAGCAGTAATGAGAGCATTCATTTCCAATATAGCTGCATATTGTATGTCTGATCGCATGTGGAGTGCTTCTACATGGGAACTCCCCTTATTAAAGTTGCAATGAGTTGGAGTTGGAGTAGCAGTCTAGAAAAAAACAAAATATAAAGGAAAATGAATAGTTAATATTTTCTTACATCAAATTGGTCACAATCACGTCTTTCACGATCCCATGGTAACTTAAAACTATCCCCAGCAAGGCAGTTAATAAAACTCAATTCCATTTCATTATTAATTGTGCTCAGTCTATACCAATACAATCCACTGCTGCCTTCACTTGCCATTGTAAATACCACAATAGGAGCATTCTCACTAATAGTGATGATTGCAGCATTGACTAGCTTGTTTGTCTTTGGTAGAGTTTTTAGGTGAAGCTCATACAGTGCATCTATGCTGCCATTATTTTTACATATTCTCAGCAAGCGAATGTCATAGTGCTTTGGGTGTGGGTCTTCAACTGCAAAATAAAGGTAGCTATCAGTTCCAAATCCACTCACAAAGCGTCTTTGAAAATTTGAATGAGACACAGAATAGAATGCTTCACCATTAGAGCTAATCTTAACTAAATGAATCAGTTCAAGGGCACTATTTGAGCGAAACATCCCAGCATAAACCAATCCTTTGTAGTAAAAAACAGCACTGGAAGATGCAGAATAAGATAAACCAGTAGGACGATAAACTTCATACAATCCTCTATTATCACTAATGGAGAAGCAAGAACTGTTGTATAGGCACATAGTGACATTGCTGCTACCACTGCAGGCCAGTCCACCATTACTGACATGTAACTGATGCAATGACAAAAGGACTCCTCCACTGAGAGAGATAGAGTATATAGTATTACTAGTAGTTGATACTACTATTGAGCCTCCTAGCCTACAAATGCCATTGATTGCATTACCAGTAGATGGGGAGCTTAGGACTTCAACAGATTGTAGAGTGCTTTTACTAGTGCTGAAAAAAGCAAAAGCCAAAACAAGGAGAGAGAATAAAGACATGTAGGAAGATGACTCTGTCACTGAAGCAAGCCTTTAATCAAAAACTGCAAAAAGACTACCAAACCAATGACATACAGACTAGCTACAGTATAGCAAATATATAGGCAAAGGATAGATATAATGTATTAATAATTGCAATTGACATAAGAGTTACATTAGCAGCTTGTAGGAGGACTATTCAGCATAACAGGATAATCACAATCAGAACTATAAGTTGCTAGATAATAATTCTGTATATTATGCCTACACACAAATGTATTGGATTGTTGTATACTGGAGCCACTGTCTTGCTAGTGATAAAAGGGAAGTGATTACAAGCTACCAACCGTCTGACACTAGTCTACTGGCGAAAGAAATGAAAAACAACTGAAATATAATATTAGGAAGACCTCCAAGGCAAAGGATTTTAAAAAGTATTTATACAGAATGATTTTACAAGGTTTTATACAGAAAAACTGTAATAAAGAGAAAAAGTGGTGATCACTGAGTTGCTACACATATTAATAAAAGAAAAGATGGTAGAAGTTAAAATAATAAGCCAGTACTACAGGTACATGTATCATGATAATTATGTTACTCAGAATGATTGGTGCAGCAATCCTCTGTCCTTTGGTAATGATAGCACCTCATCATTGAATGCTCTTACTTTAGCTTGCAGCATCTAAACAATTCAAAATAATCCTCCTTTATAAAGATTACTTTCTCCTTTTACAATCATAGCACGACAGCTGCACTCATTTTACTAACAAATTGACATGTACATGTACATGTACTCACTATGTTAACGTCTTTTTGCTCATCAAGTGATTTTCGTAGTCCCTGCTCCTCCTTTTTGAGGCTAGTCACCTCTTTCCATACCCAACGGAGTTTACTCTAAATTAAAATAATAATAATAACAATAATAGTAATAATAAAAATGATGTTGTGATACAGAGCTATAAACACTGACCATAACATCGGTTGGAATGAATCTTCCCACCAACGCCTAACAAAAATTAAAAAAATACACTTGTACATAAAGTATTGTACCAGCTTAATAGAGGGCAATTTTGTTAGGTAAAATTTTCATTATTTAATTTAATCCAAAATCAAAATTTAGAAGAAAAAATGTTGTCATAATTATATCTCTACTTTAGAAAGCAAAATATATGGCAGTAATATTTTCATCATGAGGCACATAAAAAAGAATTGATTGTTGTTTTCCCTGACAAAAACTACCTGCTATATATATGGTAATCACTCACTTCAGTATTGACAGTAGATTGACCATCAAGTATCAATATCAGTGAATCAATTTCTCTACTTATTATTAGCAGGAGTGTCTCTCGTTCCTTCAGCTCTTCAGAAAGGCTTCTCTCTTTATCAATCAGTTCTTCCCTGAGGTTGTTTATTTCTTGACAATGTGCCTCATTTATCTTCTCTTCCAGCAAAGCAGCCTATAATTGTACAAGATTATAATGAAACTGTACAAAATTATAATGAAATTTTATAAATGGCACTGGTACAGAGAATTTTTCAAGTAAGCTTTTTTGTCATATTAACAAAATTTACCCCCTCACGCTTAATAAAGTCTTTTGTTATAGATTACTTTTTCTTCAAAGTGTTTCTTAGCTTTAATGTACTTCCTTCTTAGCTTCTCTGAGTCCTCCATTGATCTAATGTAATATTATTGAGATAGTCACACACTTAATAATCATCCCTGTACTTTGTTAGATCTGATCCTAGTTGCTGGTGACCCTCAATTGCTAGTTGATTCTGTTGACGCATCACTTCAGTAACAGATTTCTCATCCAACAATTGTATCTAACATAAAACTTCCTTTAGCTATAGCATGCTAAGTACAGTAATGCATAAAACACTAACAAACATTGTAGATTTAAAAATACTGTTTATTCATAAATGAACTAAAAGCTAGTAACTTTATGTATTGCATTGTAGTTATATATCTAACCTTCAATGCATAAACCTGGTCTTGCAATGAAGCTATGGTCTGTCTCTCCTCATCTATGATTGACTGTTCCTATTAATTCATTATTAATAATACAGTCACCAGAAAGTATGTATGCAGGTACATAAAAGGGGTGCTACAAAACAAGGTAACTAAGCAAAAATTGGACTTTTTAATGAATCTATTTCTTGGCAAATGCAATGTATTATATTCTTACTTTTTCACTTGTATCATTCTGTTTAGGTGAATGACAACAGTTGCAAGTAGTTGGGGTGACTGTTCCAGGATTATTAGTACAACGCGGTGATGATACATGAATACAAGTAACTGGTTCTACCTATAAATAATAATAAATTGCAATTACTATATTAAGTGTATGCTATTGTACCTCTTTACAGTGTAGAGGCTCTCGATAGCTTGAAGACTTTTCTTCTTCCATGTTTATCATATCAAGAGTATTGCATAGAGTCTACTCATAAAACCAATACAGTATACAAATTTATATTATTTTTCATTGATGTGCTACATGTGTGTATACATTATATCTCACTTCATTTGTTTTAGTCAATTTATTTACATCATGTTGTAGGCTAACAATTGCTTTGTCTTTCTCTGCTACCTACAAGTAAAAAATATAGTTGTATAAACATGTAGGCCTTAAATTTACTTTTGAGGATAGTTCCATTTTCTCAAAGCATAGCTGCTTTACATTCTCTAGTGCTTCGCTTAGTTCACACTCCAGCTTTAGCAAATTAGCGAATTAGAGCAATTCCTTTATGTCAACACTTGAAAGAGAGAGCAAGATAAACATACCTTTACAATTAAATCCTGACACCTCTCAATCTGGAAATCTCTCTCCATGATACTCTCGTGTGCCTTCCTTATTTGAAGCTCTTGATCCTAAGTAATAATGATTTAACAAGAGAAGGTAGGAAGAAGGGATGCTGCAGATGCAATAGCTTATAGCTAACCTTCATGGTTTGCTGAGTGTCAAAAATACACTTGCTTAACTTTGACAGTTCTTTCTCCATTTCTCTTACTTTTCCTTCATACAAGTACTGCTGGCTAATGCAGTTGCACTCACAATTGGGTCTATGATTCATCTTATCATGGCTTTGCTACAAAAGAATGGGCCGTAGGTAAGACAGCCAAATTCTTAGCATTTACAACTATTTAACTATTCATCTAATGCTTCAAACATAAAAACCACTAGCATTAATATACTACATGCATATAAGGTTAATATAAAAAACTAATAGTTCTTACTCTTAATGGGACTTGATGATTGACACCTCTACCCCCACAATTCTGCTTTAAGTGTTGCGACAATTGCTCTAGCTCTTCTTGCAAACGTAATTCTTCCTTTAACTTCACTTGCTCCTTACGTAAAATGGAACAGCATGTACAGTACATGTACATGCATGTTTGACACTTTTTGATGTAAATGATGTGTGCAAACATACTTTTAGCACTTCCAGTTGTTTCCTAATATGGCTAATCTGGTCAGAGCCTGCTGAAGATGTTTTCACGTCCTTTAAAGAAAATTTAATTATTATTTTTTCTACTTGTGGTTCACGTACTGTACTATGTCCGCGCTGCAGCGCGGTAGCATTTTGCTGACGAGATTGGCAATCAGCCTGCAACATTCTCTCATTAATTTGCATTAACTGTTGAGCGTCTCGCAATGTTTGAGTTAAGTACTCGACCTACACCATGAAATAGTTTTTAAAACAATTTTTGAGATTTTAATACCTGTTTAGAAACTTTCCTACTCTCAGCCATTGTTGCAGTGAAAAAATATAGGCGGAGTTACACCACCCACCACAATATCACGTGATAATTGGCGGCTGTTTTGGTGGCAACTGAATGTTTCATGGGTGTGGTGCATACGCCCATATCCATGTGCATAGTGTTGGTTTTATTTTTTGACCTTTTGCCATTCGATACTCTAAAGGCTCAAAAGTACTGCCCCAGTCTCATTTCCCTTACCTTTTTACTTCTTGTGTTTCATTTTATCATTTCCACAGTCTCCCATTTGCTAGTATTATTGTCTCCTCTCAAAAGAGCTGCTGCAAGCTGCAACAATTAAAAAATGTCCACAACTGAAGCTCAAATAACTTCCCCTCCAACTCCTCCTGGACACAATGTCCAGACTGTCTCTCCTCCACCCATATCCTACACTAGGAAAGCTGCGAGACAAATAATATCAGGAGGATCTGCAGGTTAATTTTATCATATATATATATATGATTTTATCATAGATATTATTTTCTCACACCCCTTTGAGCTTGAATTTATGCCACCTTGCATTGACCAATGAGATTGCAGTATTGGAGGTCAAATATCTCATTAAAATTAATCAATTGGCAGTTTGGCGCTCTACGCTTATGCTCTATTATTAGCCCATTTGTCAAGCTTGGTCGATTCTTTGCTCGCCTAGCCTGTTAGATATGTTGTATGTATGTCAACTGTGGTCTTATTATCAGCAGCTGGTAGTTGTTTTTCAAGTGTCATGGTAGAAGTTGGTTATACGCCCGCCTCGGTATCGGTTTCTATGGCATTTATTAACATCTACCTCTGTGTATAACCTATGCATATAATATGCATATTTATACAGTACAAAAAGGTCCAATACATGTATGGTTGTTGCATTGTACTTTAAATTGGTTGATAGCAAATGTTTTGTCTTTGCTTCTTTGCAGTGATGCTGCCAAGTATCATTTGTATGGTTTTCACTTTGTGTGCTCTGTGTAAACTATGACCATCAGCCTACTGAGCCTAGCACATGTACATCTACATAAGCAGATTTGCATATTAGTAGCAAATATAAAGAATAAAAAGGAAACTTAGTCTTCTTTTTAATAGTAATCATGATAATCCAAAAAGATTTATGGTAATGTAATGTTGTTATCTTGTTATGATATCATGTTTTGATTCTTGGTTCTTACTCTCCTTTCTGTTTCTGTCTGTCCTTTCTATATTGTTTACTTTAGGGCTGGTTGAGATTAGCATCATGCATCCACTTGATGTAGTCAAGACAAGGTGAATGAAAGAAGACATTATGTCTGAACCCATGCCCACTCCATCTATCCCCTCTTTCTATTTTAACAGGAGTCTATAATGAAGAGGGAGTCTCTCCTTCCTTATTATGGACTCCTGATTTTAAATCTCCTCATTCTTTATTTGTCAATTGATTTTCTCCATCTCTCTCTCTCTCTCTCTCTCTCTCCCCCCCCCCCCCTCTCTCTCTCCATAGGTTTCAGGTACAGAGAGGTCCTGATGATCCTACTCGCTACAAGTCCTACAGTGACTGTGTAAAGAAAATGATCCGTAATGAAGGGTAAGGAATAAACCACTTTCAATCTCAAACCTTATTCAGATTTCATTTGATATTTGTGTTTATTTTATATTTTGTGTGTACACTGTATAACTTGTAGACAACACACTTGCCAATTATTTGTAATTGCTTACTTTTGTTGTATTTGTAGTCCATTGTCATTTTATAAAGGAGTCTTACCTCCACTAATGGCTGAGACTCCTAAAAGAGCTACTAAGGTATAATTATGATAATGTTGTGGGTGCATGTATCTTGCTTTGATGTGTTGTTTTTTAGTTTTTTACATTTGAGCAGTATAAGTCTTTGCTGACCAGGAACAGAGATGCAACAGCTATGGTTAGTATTAGTATTAAGATGAACAAGTAACTAGGTTGAGCATTAGAAATATTTTAAGTTCCAGTTGGGTTATGCTTTTGCTGACTGACCACTGGGCATTTTGGTTTAAGTCATTTCCTTAAATTAAAACTGTTTTGCTGCACACTGTTTTGCTGACTGTCTTTCTTTATATTGTACTTCCTTTTCACCAGACCTATATAATAGCTGGTACTGGCTCAGGGATTACCGAAGGCATAATGATCACTCCTTTTGAAAGAGTTAAGATATCACTCCAATCATTGCGCTCTCACATCAGAGATGTAAGTCCACAATTTAAACTCTCATTATTATTATTATTATTATTATTATTATTATTATTATTATTATTTAATAATGTTAATAGACTCCAGGGACTTTCTCTCATGCTCGTGTTATCATATCAAAGGACGGTTTTGGTCTCAATGGTCTCTATAAGGGACTTGGAGCTACAGTATGGAGGCATGGGGTTTGGAATGCAATTTATTTTGGATTCTATCACAATATGAAGGGATTCTTCATTAGTTCAGAAGTACTATTATTATTATTATTATTATCATAACTTAAGAATTTCTTTATTTTTTGCAGTCTCCATCAATTTCCAAGAGACTTGCTCTTGGTACTATAGCAGGGACTATTGCAAGCACTGCTAATATTCCGTTTGATGTTGCTAAGAGCCGTATCCAAGTATGTATGCATGTACATATAATGTGCAGGCAATGTATAGAATAAAGGCCTTTTCACACTAGCAAAAGTAATGCACATTTATCATGTTCACACTAGAGTGGTTTCAAATTAATGTGACTCACTCTCACTTCACCTCCAGAGGTGGATTGATGTGAAGTGATGCATTGTGATCAATCTAAACCAATGGCAACAAGAACACAAAATGATGCCAATGTGAAAAGGCCTTAAGACTGAAATGAATGTGGGCCTGTGTCATAAGCATATCAATAAATGAATACTGACTTGTTTTTTTGAGGAGCTATGTTAAATGCAAAGTGTCACCTTGTTTATTTATTAATTGCAGGGTCCTCCTCCTAATGGAGATATACTCAAGTATAGAACAACACTTCAGACGATAGGAGTGGTTTTTAAAGAGGAAGGGTATGAAGGACACATGCACTCTTCTTCCATTGGTTACATGTGATATTTTTATGTCTCTCCTTTCTTGTAGTTTCTTTGCTTTGTACAAAGGTTTGTTGCCAAAGCTAATGAGATTAGGACCAGGTAAGCACATAATCATGATAGTCCATGTTTTTCACATTTTCTGGTACATTTTGATGTTTTTATGCTATATAGGAAGTTTGGTCTGATTTCAACTTCAAGTTATGGCCATTTTAAAAAAATAGGGAATTTTTGAAAAAAGACTATAATGGTATTTTTTTGAAAAATGGCTCCAAAATCGCTGCAAATTTTTATTACATTTTCTGATACACATTGATGTACTTATGTTACGTAAAAAGTTTGAGCTGATTTCGACTTCAATTTTGGCCATTTTAAGAAAATGCCAAAATTCTGAAAAATACATATTTTTTCCAAAAAATGGCTCCGAAATCACCCCAAATTTTTATTACATTTTTTATACATATTGATGTCCTTATGCTGTGTAGAAAGTTTGAGCTGATTCCAACTTCAATTTTTTGAGTTACGGCCATTTTAAGAAAATGTCAAAAATCTGAAAAATACCCAAGGCTATTATAGCCCATGGTTTTTTTCAAAAAATGGCTCCGAAATCATTCCAAATTTTTATTACATTTTCTGATACATATTGATGTCCTTATGCTATGTAGCAAGTTTGAGGTGATTCCGACTTCAATTTTTTGAGTTACGGCCATTTTAAGAAAACGCCATAAATCTGAAAAAATACCCAAGGCTATAGCCCATGGTTTTTTCAAAAAATGGCTCCGAAATCACTCCAAATTTTTATTACATTTTCTGATACATATTGATGTCCTTATGCTGTGTAGCAAGTTTGAGGTGATTCCGACTTCAATTTTTTGAGTTACAGCCATTTTAAGAAAACGCTATAAATCTGAAAAATACCCAAGGCTATAGCCCATGGTTTTTTCAAAAAATGGCTCCAAAATCACTCCAAATTTTTATTACATTTTCTGATACATATTGATGTCCTTATGCTGTGTAGCAAGTTTGAGGTGATTCCGACTTCAATTTTTTGAGTTACGGCCATTTTAAGAAAACGCCAAAAATTTGAAAAATACCCAAGGCTATAGCCCATGGTTTTTTTCAAAAAATGGCTCCGAAATCACTCCAAATTTTTATTACATTTTCTGATACATATTGATGTCCTTATGCTGTGTAGCAAGTTTGAGGTGATTCCAACTTCAATTTTCTTGAGTTACGGCCATTTTAAGAAAAGGCCAAAAATCTGAAAAATACCCAAGGCTATAGCCCATGGTTTTTTTCAAAAATGGCTCCGAAATCACTCCAAATTTTTATTACATTTTCTGATACATATTGATGTCCTTATGCTGTGTAGAAAGTTTGAGCTGATTTCAACTTCAATTTTTTGAGTTACGGCCATTTTAAGAAAATGTCAAGAATCTGAAAAATACCCAAGGCTATAGCTCATGGTTTTTTTTTCAAAAAATGGCTCCGAAATCACTCCAAATTTTTATTACATTTTCTGATACATATTGATGTCCTTATGCTGTGTAAAAAGTTTGAGGTGATTCTGACTTCAATTTTTTGAGTTACGGCCATTTTAAGAAAACGCCATAAATCTGAAAAATACCCAAGGCTATATATAGCCCATGGTTTTTTCAAAAAATGGCTCCAAAATCACTCCAAATTTTTATTACATTTTCTGATACATATTGATGTCCTTATGCTGTGTAGCAAGTTTGAGGTGATTCCGACTTCAATTTTTTGAGTTACGGCCATTTTAAGAAAACGCCAAAAATCTGAAAAATACCCAAGGCTATAGCCCATGGTTTTTTTCAAAAAATGGCTCCGAAATCACTCCAAATTTTTATTACATTTTCTGATGCATATTGATGTCCTTATGCTGTGTAGCAAGTTTGAGGTGTTTCCAACTTCAATTTTCTTGAGTTACGGCCATTTTAAGAAAATGCCAAAAATCTGAAAAATACCCAAGGCTATAGCCCATGGTTTTTTTTTCAAAAATGGCTCCGAAATCACTCCAAATTTTTATTACATTTTCTGATACATATTGATGTCCTTATGCTGTGTAGAAAGTTTGAGCTGATTTCAACTTCAATTTTTTGAGTTACGGCCATTTTAAGAAAATGTCAAGAATCTGAAAAATACCCAAGGCTATAGCTCATGGTTTTTTTTCAAAAAATGGCTCCGAAATCACTCCAAATTTTTATTACATTTTCTGATACATATTGATGTCCTTATGCTGTGTAGAAAGTTTGAGCTGATTTCAACTTCAATTTTTTGAGTTACGGCCATTTTAAGAAAATGTCAAGAATCTGAAAAATACCCAAGGCTATAGCTCATGGTTTTTTTTCAAAAAATGGCTCCAAAATCACTCCAAATTTTTATTACATTTTCTGATACATATTGATGTCCTTATGCTGTGTAGCAAGTTTGAGGTGATTCCGACTTCAATTTTTTGAGTTACGGCCATTTTAAGAAAACGCCATAAATCTGAAAAATACCCAAGGCTATATATAGCCCATGGTTTTTTCAAAAAATGGCTCCAAAATCACTCCAAATTTTTATTACATTTTCTGATACATATTGATGTCCTTATGCTGTGTAGCAAGTTTGAGGTGATTCCGACTTCAATTTTTTGAGTTACGGCCATTTTAAGAAAAGGCCAAAAATCTGAAAAATACCCAAGGCTATAGCCCATGGTTTTTTCAAAAATGGCTCCGAAATCACTCCAAATTTTTATTACATTTTCTGATACATATTGATGTCCTTATGCTGTGTAGCAAGTTTGAGGTGATTTTGACTTCAATTTTTTGAGTTACGGCCATTTTAAGAAAACGCCAAAAATCTGAAAAATACCCAAGGCTATAGCCCATGGTTTTTTTCAAAAATGGTTCCGAAATCACTCCAAATTTTTATTACATTTTCTGATGCATATTGATGTCCTTATGCTGTGTAGCAAGTTTGAGGTGTTTCCAACTTCAATTTTCTTGAGTTACGGCCATTTTAAGAAAATGCCAAAAATCTGAAAAATACCCAAGGCTATAGCCCATGGTTTTTTTTTCAAAAATGGCTCCGAAATCACTCCAAATTTTTATTACATTTTCTGATACATATTGATGTCCTTATGCTGTGTAGAAAGTTTGAGCTGATTTCAACTTCAATTTTTTGAGTTACGGCCATTTTAAGAAAATGTCAAGAATCTGAAAAATACCCAAGGCTATAGCTCATGGTTTTTTTTCAAAAAATGGCTCCGAAATCACTCCAAATTTTTATTACATTTTCTGATACATATTGATGTCCTTATGCTGTGTAAAAAGTTTGAGGTGATTCTGACTTCAATTTTTTGAGTTACGGCCATTTTAAGAAAACGCCATAAATCTGAAAAATACCCAAGGCTATATATAGCCCATGGTTTTTTCAAAAAATGGCTCCAAAATCACTCCAAATTTTTATTACATTTTCTGATACATATTGATGTCCTTATGCTGTGTAGAAAGTTTGAGCTGATTTCGACTTCAATTTTTTGAGTTACGGCCATTTTAAGAAAATGTCAAAAATCTGAAAAATACCCAAGGCTATAGCCCATGATTTTTCAAAAAATGGCTCTGAAATCACCCCAAATTTTTATTACATTTTCTAATACATATTGATGTTCTTATGCTACATACATGTAGAAAGCTTTAGCTTATTCTGACTTAATTTTTTGAGTTATATGGCCATTTTTAAAGTAGCAAATTTAGGGAAAAAGCAAAAACTATATTCATGATCTTTTCAGAATTGGCTCCAAAATCACACAAAATTTCTATTGCATTTTCTGAAGCTTATTTTTGTCTTATGCTATCTATAATTTTTGAGCTGATTCTGAGTGCTTTGTTTTGAATTACTGCCATCTAAAATATGCGAATTTTTGTATAGCTCAAGGCAGACATTAAATCATGTTTCATCCTTTTTCTTTTGTTCCTCTCTCTCTCTCTCTCTCTCTCTCTCCCCCCCCTCTCTCTCTCTCTCTCTCTTTCTCTCTCTCTCCCCCCCCCTCTCTCTCTCTCCTCTCTCTCTCTCTCTCTCTGTAGGTGGTGGGATTATGTTGGTAGTCTATGAACAGGTCTCATCATGGCTGACTACTAAAGGTTTTTAACATGTACCATAAATCTTTTGATGATAATTTTATCATTTAACTATAACATGTACTATAAATCTTATGATGATAATTTTAATCATTTAACTATAACAAAATTATTTTATTATGAAAAAAAGTGCATTAGCAGCCACGTGTGATCACGTGGGTCAATTTATCTAGCCACACCCATTATACCCCGCCCATCCGTAACACATGATGGATCTCTTTGGTAGCCTCCCTCCTCCTTCTGCTCCCTCTACAGACAAGAAACCCCCACCAACCGGTAGGCCAGGCCCCATTAAACCCCATCTATCTCTTACTATAAAATTAGAAGAAGCAAATTTAGGACAATCAAGAAAAAGATCCGATCACTCGCCACCATTATCTAATGATGCAGCTGACTCATCAGTTAAGAAGGTGAAAGTTGATGGTCTGTGTATTGAGACTGGTACTGTATCCATTGATCGTTTGTGTGTGTGTCTGTATAGTGACATTAAGTCGGTATCAGTTGAGAGGGTATCACGGGGAGAGGAAAGGGGAGAGAGAAGAGATGCAGGACTCTCACGTTATCATTAACAACATGATGGAACAGTTCCCAACTCTCTCTAATTCACCGTATGTGTCTATGCTCTTATGTATCGATTGTCTTAGAATTTATTTTTTAATAATTTAATGCGAGATTTGTACTATTCTAATTAATGCCTGCCATGTTCTAATTAATGCTCATTCAGGGTTAGCAGTGTGTCTTATTATGGTGTTTTTGATGGTCATAGTGGATCCCGTGCCTCTGAGTTTGCAGCTGGTAATCTTCATAGAGTCATCGTTAATAAATTCCCAAAAGGTAATACTGATTAATAATAATAATAGTAATAGTTATAACAAAAAAGTGACAAAAAGGCAAAAGAAAAAACTAAAACAAAATTCATTTATTTTGTTTTTTTTATTCAGAGGATGTCTCAGCTCAGTCAATCAAACGCTGTCTTGTTGATTCTTTCAAGAAAACTGATTCCGATTTCTTGTCGCTTGCAGCAAAAGCGACGCCGAGTTGGAAGGATGGCTCAACTGTTGCCATCATCATGGCAATAGATAATGTATTATATTCAGGTATTTTAACAACCTTCCACCAATTTACTGAAATTGTGATAATTTATATGCAATACTGTACGGGGCTTTTATGTTGTTGGTGTAAAATTTTGTGAATTTGTCCAGATTTGCTATTTATTAGTATGAATCTTATCTTTTGCAGCCATTTTTTTAGAGTACCATACCTCTTTTGTCAAATTTAATATGAAAATTTTAATGAAAACACAAAATGATTGAAATTTAGACATAACCTTTATACTGTATATAATAATTTTTGGTTGTTCCAGGTAATCTTGGTGACAGTAAGTCTGTTATATACAGGAGAAGTGGCAAGGGAGACACTGGAGGAGAGCCTACTGTAGTATCAGTTCCATTAACTAAAGATCATACCTCTGCCAGTGTTAGTTACATTTTTGATTATGATTTTTTCATTATTTTTTGTTTTTTTCAGTTGGAGGAAAGGAAGAGGATAGAAAAATCTGGTGGATTTGTTAGGTGCCTATAATCAATCATTCTGTTATTATTTTTATTATTATTATTATTATTATTATTACTATTATTATTATTATTATTATTGTTATTATTATTATTATTATAGGGAAGGACGTATAATGGGTATTATGGAGGTCTCTAGGAGCATTGGTGATGGGAGGTTCAAGGGGTGTGGCCTTGTAGCAACTCCACACGTCTCACGATGTGAACTGACTGAGAATGACCTGTAAGTATGAATGATTACACCATCCAGGAATAATAATTTTAATAGCTCAAAAAATATTGTTTGAATTGGCTCACACTAGATCGATGTATAATAAATTATTGGTATTTTTGGAGCAAGAAAGCACATGATAATTATTATATTTATATTGTTTTAATTATTTTATATTTTCTATGTATCAATTTATTATAGATTTGTAGTGGTTGCTTGTGATGGTTTGTGGAATGTTTTTAAAATGGATGAAGTAGCAAAGTTTATACTAGGAGTAGTCAATGTGAGCATTATTATTATTATTATTATTATTATTATTATTATTATTATTATTACTATTTTTACTATGGTGTTACTTTATTTAGGATGAATCTATTCAGAAACCAGGAGAAGGTGCATATGTAATGTATTCATTATTTTTAATGCTGGATCTTTTTGTTGTTTGTAGATGATAGATTGATTCAAGGCACTGAAGTCATCGGTGATAGGGAGTATAGGTTTGAAGTGGCTTGTAACAGGCTTGCAGTTGAAGCAGTTAAGAGAGGGTGTACTGATAATGTAACTGTTCTTATTGTTGACATTATAAAGAATAACAATCATTAAGAAATTAAGTAACAGTTAAAGCACTGTGGAGTGCCACATATAATTCATTTTATGCAATTCGTGGCAATAATGTGTGGTGATAAACCAGCAGGGCTTTAGTCCCAATATTTCATTTTTGTGGCTTCTATCTAATCATGGATGCTACTATTAATTAGATACAGTCTTGGCTCAAAGAGAAATGTTGCCCATTATTTTTCTCTTGCTATTTACGTTCCCTGTTGAGAGTTTGACGGAGAAGAAGTCTCTCTCAGTTGTCATCTCAGTTCCACCAATGTCCGGCCATGTTTTGAACATGTTAATTTTAGGAAATGCCTTGAGAGAGCAAGGGCACAACGTCACCTTTCTACTTCCCGAATACACTGATTACAGCAAAGGGAGGGCTCTCTGTAAGGACGCTGGCTTTCCTTACATACCCATACCAGTCAACAGCAGCTATTATGAGATACTGGAGAATGCCAATAGAAAAGGGTCCACTTTGCAGCATATGATGACTGTTGTGGAAGAGGTCATATTCAAGTTGCATTCATCAATGGAATATTTTATAGAAAATAATGGAGCTGATTTCAGGCAATGGGACGTTGTTCTATTATCTGATTGGTTTGCTAATTGGTTTGCTGGGAATTATGCTTGTGACGAGGCTATGAAGCATCTACGCATCGTTGGTGTTGCAGCTAGTCCTGTCCCATTCACAATACCTTTGTCTCCTTCATGGCCTTTTCCGTTGGTGAATATTTACCCAGACATGACGGAGGACTTGTCATTTGTTGATCGTTTCAAACTGGCAGGCACAAATATTGTTACAAAACCTTTGGAAGGTTATATTAGCTCTCGTACGATTTCAAAGAACCAGGAGTGCTGGGATGAGAAGTACAATAGGTACTTGCCACTTGGTCATGCAATACCTCTAATATTCACTACTGTCATTGGCTTTGAGTATCCAAAGAGTAATCTTCCATTAGTCGATTATGTTGGGCCTTTTATTTCAAAGAAACCTGATCCTCTACCATCTGATATTCAGTCTTGGCTGGACAGTAAAAAAGAAAAAAGTGTAGTCTACATTTCAATGGGCACTGTTGTGCACACATCTCAGAAAATTGCACAAGCATTTTACAATGGCATACCTAATGACTATTCAGTTTTGTGGTCGGCTACTAGTGAAATTATTTTAGATCTTGTTAAAAATGATGATCGTTACCTTGTTAAGAGCTGGATACCACAGATTAGTGCATTGAATCATCCATCAATATCATTAGCTATTCTTCATGGAGGAGCAGGAGGAGTACACCAAGCACTCTATTTTGGAATACCAATGATTGTCATTCCCATTGGTGGAGATCAACCAGGTAACATTGCAAGTATAGGAAATTATATTGAAATGAACTGCATTATCTGTTTTGTTATCTATAGGTAATGCTTTTAAGGTACAATATTGGAAACTTGGAATTCATTTGGATCACAATGAAATTACTCCAGATGATTTGAAACAGAGTATCCTAAAGATTGAGTCAGGTCCCTACAGAAACAATGCTAAAAAGATGAGTATCATAATGAAGAATGCTGGAGGAGTAAAGAGAGCAGTTGAGCTAATAGAGTTCTATGCTGCAGTAGGTTATGATCATCTTGTACCTGCTTATGTGAAGTATCACTGGAGTTGGATTCAATATCATAATGTTGATGTACAAGCATTGCTGTTAGCTATTGGAGCATTGATGCTATACTTGTGTTTCAAACTAATCAAGTGTATGTGTCAGTGTTGCTGCTGTAGGAATGCAAAGGAAAAGAATGACTAATAATTTTAATAATTGTTTAAACTATATTCATTAGATAACAACAAGAGTAGTCTAGATTATCTACTCTTGATAACAATCAATGATTGAACAGTGGGAAGGGCTGAGAGAATTTTAAAAAATGAAAATCCTCCTTCTTCTGCTCTTAGTTGGATGTTATAGATCAAATAGTGAGAAGCAAGAAAAGAAATCACTGTCAATCCTCCTTTCTGC